>NC_091229.1:25747333-25867333 GCF_040958095.1 Procambarus clarkii | reverse complement strand
CAGCATCAACATGGGTTCAGGGATGGCAAGTCATGCCTCACAGGATTAATTGAATTCTACGACCAGGCAACATAAATTAGGCAAGATAGAGAGGGCTGGGCAGACTGTATATATTGGATTGCCAGAAAACATTAGACACAGTACCACACAAGAGACTAGTGCACAAGCTGGAGATGCAGGCAGGAGTGAAAGTAAAGGTACTCCACTGGATAAGGGAGTACCTAAGTAACAAAAGACAGCGAGTCACTGTGAGGGGCGAGGTCTCGGAGTGGCGAGGCGTCACCAGTGGAGTCCAGCAGGGTTCAGTCCTTGGACCTATACTGTTTCTGATATATGTAAATGATCTCCCAGAGGGTATAGAATCGTTCCTCTCATTGTTTGCTGATGTTGCAAAATTATGAGGGGGATTAAGACAGAAGAAGATAGTATAAGGCTACAAGATGACCTAGACAAACTAAAGGAATGGTCTAATAAATGACTACTAAAGTTCAACTCAAGTAAATGTAAGGTAATGAAACTAGGGGTAAGAAATAGGCCAGACACTGGATACCGAATGGGAGATGAGGTCCTTCACGAAACAGACAGAGAAAAAGATCTAGAAGTTGATATCACGCTAAACCTGTCTCCTGAAGCCCACATCAAAAGAATAACATCTGCGGCGTATGCGAGGCTGGCTAACATCAGAACAGCGTTCAGGAACCTGTGTAAGGAATCATTCAGAACCTTGTACACCACATATGTAAGACCAATCCTGGAGTATGCGGCCCCAGCATGGAGCCCGTACCGTGTCAAGCACAAGATGAAGCTGGAAAAGTCCAAAGGTATGCCACTAGACTAGTCCAAGAACTAAGAGGCATGAGTTACGAGGAAAGGCTGCGGGAAATGCACCTTACGACACTGGAAGACAGAAGAGTAAGGGGAGACAAGATCACAACCTACAAAATCCTGAGGGGAATCGACCGAGTAAACAAGAATAAACTATTCAACACGGGTGGTACGCGAACAAGGGGACACAGGTGGAACTGAGTACCCACATGAGCCACAGAGGCGTTAGAAGGAACTTTTTCAGTGTCAGAGTAGTTAACGGATGGAATGCATTAGGCAGTGATGTGGTGGAGGCTGACTCCATACACAGTTTATAATGTAGATATGATAGAGCCCAGTAGGCTCAGGAACCTGTACACCTGTTGATTGACAGGTGAGAGGCGGGACCAAAGAGCCAGAGCTCAACCCCCGCAAGCACAATTAGGTGAGTACAATTAGGTGAGTACACACACACACACACACACACACACACACACACACACACACACACACACACACACACACACACACACACACACACACACACACTCACACACACACACACACCCACACACACACACACCCACACACACACACACACACACACACACGCCCACACACACACACACACACATACACACACACACACACACACACACACACACACACACACACACACACACACACACACACACACACACACACACACACACAACAGTTAAGCAGACCTCCCACATGAGATGCTGAGGTCCGCGGACCGCCAGATCCCGTCAAAGGTCAATATGCATTTCTAAAGTGATTTTATTGCACGTGACGGCCCCCAGGTGGCGCACACAGATGGCTCAAGGACACGTTGTCAGGTGAGAGGGAGCCAGGTGGCGCAGGTGGTGATAGTGAGAGGTGGCCAGCTGGGGGTAGAGATAGTGAGGGAGTGTGAGGTGAGAGATAGTGAGGGAGAGGGAGCCAACTAGCAGTCCTGGTCTTGATAACCATGGCATCAGATAGTGATATCGTGCTAATTACACCCAGGTCTTATCTACGAGCCTAGAAAAAGCCACTTGAAAAATATTTCCAGGGGAGACATGATTACGACATACAATATCTTCATTGGGGTAATTCTCCCGGCAGATAAGAGCTAGACTATTTACAATGAGTGGCACTGTTCCTTCTCTCATTCTGCACCCCTGGATGTAAAACGGTTGTCGGATCGTGTTCTAGGGATTACATAGCAGGCAGTTACCCAAGAAGTTTCAGTTTTGCCCAAATGCCCAAATCCAGACTCATGACTTGGGCATATTTCTGTGTGTTTACTAATTGTGTTTTTTACGGGGGTTGAGCTTTGCTCTTTCGGCCCGCCTCTCAACTGTCAATCAACTGTTTACTAACTACTTTTTTTTTTTTTTTTCCACACCACACACACACACACACCCCAGGAAGCAGCCCGTGACAGCTGACTAACTCCCAGGTACCTATTTACTGCTAGGTAACAGGGGCATTCAGGGTGAAAGAAACTTTGCCCATTTGTTTCTGCCTCGTGCGGGAATCGAACCCGCGCCACAGAATTACGAATCCTGCGCGCTATCCACCAGGCTACGAGGCCCCTATGTGTGTGGCTGTGTCCATGTGTCCATGTGTCCACGTGTCTTGACCTGTGTGTCCATGTGTTTATATGTGTCCGCGTGTGTTCAGGTGTGTTACTATGTGTCTAGGTGTTTCACTGTTTGTCACATGGTTCCACATGTGTCTATGTGTCCTCGTTAGTGTCTGCATTGTCTCCATGTGTGTCCACATGTGTATGTGTCCTTATGAGTGTCTGCATTGTCTCCATGTGTCTATGTGTCCTCATGAGTGTCTGCATTGTCTCCATGTGTCTATGTGTCCTCATGAGTGTCTGCATTGTCTCCATGTGTCTATGTGTCCTCATGAGTGTCTGCATTGTCTCCATGTGTCTATGTGTCCTCATGAGTGTCTGCATTGTCTCCATGTGTCTATGTGTCCTCATGAGTGTCTGCATTGCCTCCAGGGAGCCGGTCGGCCGAGCGGACAGCACGCTGGATTGTGATCCTGTGGTCCCAGGTTCGATCCCGGGCGCCGGAGAGAAACAATGGGCAGAGTTTCTTTCACCCTATGCCTCTGTTACCTAGCAGTAAATAGGTACCTGGGTGTTAGCTGTCACGGGCTGCTTCCTGGGGGTGGAGGCCTGGTCGAGGACCGGGCCGCGGGGACACTAAAGCCCCGAAATCATCTCAAGATAACCTCAAGATGTGTCTATGTGTCCTCATGAGTGTCTGCATTGTCTCCATGTGTCTATGTGTCCTCATGAGTGTCAGCATTGCCTCCCTGTGTCCACATGTGTCTATGTGTGCTCATGAGTGTCCATATGTGTCTCCACGTGTCCTCATGTTTTCACATTAATAGGCAGTGCATTACAGTGTTAGCTGATTGCTATTCCAATCCTTATTCAAACTATTATCTATTATTCAAATTATTTTAAGAATGATTTCTTTCTGATAATTTCGGTTAGTCACGTTTGCTTCGTGTTGAGAAGAACGGCAAGTTCTCTGTCCAGTTATATAGTAATAGGAACCTTGCCTTTGTCTCTTAGATAGTGCTTGACATTTGAATATCATTATGTGGCATTACTCAAGCATTTACAAGGTGTTCTTGCCTATCTTGCATATATATATATATATATATATATATATATATATATATATATATATATATATATATATATATATATATATATATATATATGTGTGTGTGTGTGTATGTGTGTGTGTGTATCACGAAAATAAACACGTGATTAAAAATGTGAGTGTCAGACCACAGAGGAAAATTGAAACAGGAATTTCCTTAAGTACTTTCGTATATTAATACATCTTCAGAAGGAGTATTAATACTTCTTTTCCTTCTGAAGATGTATTAATATACGAAAGTACTTAAGGAAATTCCTGTTTCAATTTTCCTTCGTGGTCTGACAATGTCATATATATATATATATATATATATATATATATATATATATATATATATATATATATATATATATATATACATATATATATATATATATATATATATATGTATATATATATATATATATATATATATATATATATATATATATATATATATATATATATATATATATTAGTATATTTTGGTAGCAGTCTTTCCTGTAGACATATATTATTAAATATGACCGAAAAAGTAAGATTAATAATTCTAACACGAATTTTCTCAATCTTTCGTACATTTCTTTTCACTGTTGGAGGTAATTAAAAAATCAATTCTCCAAAATTCATTTTTATTTCTAGTCTGACGCGACACTTGAGCGCGTTTCATAAAACTTATTACATTTTCAAAGACTTTACACATACACAACTGAATAGAACTTACATATCTCCGATTTGTTTATATCTACATTTGAGTGAGGTGGATGGGGTGAGGTGGTATTTAATAGGGTATTAATTTCATCAACACAAGACAGAACACGAAACAATGGGTATTGAAATGGAAGTGATTGTAGAAAGCCTATTGGTCCATATTTCTTGATGCTTCTATATTGGAGCGGAGTCTTGAGGTGGGTAGAATATAGTTGTGCATTAATTGGCTGTTGATTGCTGGTGTTGACTTCTTAACGTGCAGTGCCTCGCAAACGTCAAGCCGTCTGCTATCGCTGTATCTATCGATGATTTCTGTGTTGTTTACTAGGATTTCTCTGGCGATGGTTTGGTTGTGGGAAGAGATTATATGTTCCTTAATGGAGCCCTGTTGCTTATGCATCGTTAAACGCCTAGAAAGAGATGTTGTTGTCTTGCCTATATACTGGGTTTTTTGGAGCTTACAGTCCCCAAGTGGGCATTTGAAGGCATTGACGACGTTGGTCTCTTTTAAAGCGTTCTGCTTTGTGTCTAGAGAGTTTCTCATGAGTAGGCTGGCCGTTTTTCTGGTTTTATAGTAAATCGTCAGTTGTATCCTCTGATTTTTGTCTGTAGAGATAACGTTTCTATTAACGTTTCTAGTAACGGTCTTTCAGGACCCTTTCCTCCGTTTTATGAGCTGTGGAAAAGAAGTTCCTGTAAAATAGTCTAATAGGGGGTATAGGTGTTGTGTTAGTTGTCTCTTCAGAGGTTGCATGGCGTTTCAGTTTCCTTCTTATGATGTCTTCGACGAAACCATTGGAGAAGCCGTTGTTGACTAGGACCTGTCTTACCCTACAGAGTTCTTCGTCGACTTGCTTCCATTCTGAGCTGTGGCTGAGAGCACGGTCGACATATGCGTTAACAACACTCCTCTTGTACCTGTCCGGGCAGTCGCTGTTGGCATTTAGGCACATTCCTATGTTCGTTTCCTTAGTGTAGACTGCTGTGTGGAAACCTCCGCTCTTTTCCATGACTGTTACATCTAGAAAGGGCAGCTTCCCATCCTTTTCCATCTCGTAAGTGCAGGAGCTGAAGGAGGCATTTGAGCAGAGTTCCGTGCTGCGTTTCACTTACGAGATGGAAAAGGATGGGAAGCTGCCCTTTCTAGATGTAACAGTCATGGAAAAGAGCGGAGGTTTCCACACAGCAGTCTACACTAAGGAAACGAACATAGGAATGTGCCTAAATGCCAACAGCGACTGCCCGGACAGGTACAAGAGGAGTGTTGTTAACGCATATGTCGACCGTGATCTCAGCCACAGCTCAGAATGGAAGCAAGTCGACGAAGAACTCTGTAGGGTAAGGCAGGTCCTAGTCAACAACGGCTTCTCCAATGGTTTCGTCGAAGACATCATAAGAAGGAAACTGAAACACCATGCAACCTCTGAAGAGACAACCAACACAACACCTATACCCCCTATTAGACTATTTTACAGGAACTTCTTTTCCACAGCTCATAAAACGGAGGAAAGGGTCCTGAAAGATATTGTTAATAGAAACGTTATCCCTACAGACAAAAATCAGAGGATACAACTGACGATTTACTATAAAACCAGAAAAACGGCCAGCCTACTCATGAGAAACTCTCTAGACACAAAGCAGAACGCTTTAAAAGAGACCAACGTCGTCAATGCCTTCAAATGCCCACTTGGGGACTGTAAGCTCCAAAAAACCCAGTATATAGGCAAGACAACAACATCTCTTTCTAGGCGTTTAACGATGCATAAGCAACAGGGCTCCATTAAGGAACATATAATCTCTTCCCACAACCAAACCATCGCCAGAGAAATCCTAGTAAACAACACAGAAATCATCGATAGATACAGCGATAGCAGACGGCTTGACGTTTGCGAGGCACTGCACATTAAGAAGTCAACACCAGCAATCAACAGCCAATTAATGCACAACTATATTCTACCCACCTCAAGACTCCGCTCCAATATAGAAGCATCAAGAAATATGGACCAATAGGCTTTCTACAATCACTTCCATTTCAATACCCATTGTTTCGTGTTCTGTCTTGTGTTGATGAAATTAATACCCTATTAAATACCACCTCACCCCATCCACCTCACTCAAATGTAGATATAAACAAATCGGAGATATGTAAGTTCTATTCAGTTGTGTATGTGTAAAGTCTTTGAAAATGTAATAAGTTTTACGAAACGCGCTCAAGTGTCGCGTCAGACTAGAAATAAAAATGAATTTTGGAGAATTGATTTTTGAATTACCTCCAACAGTGAAAAGAAATGTACGAAAGATTGAGAAAATTCGTGCTAGAATTATTAATCTTACTTTTTCGGTCATATTTAATAATATATATATATATATATATATATATATATATATATATATATATATATATATATATATATATATATATATATATATACCAGAAACCTCGAAACTTGTCTGTGTATATCTCGTCTTGAAACGTCATTTGTTTGAATAAATGCACAAGGGCCGTGATGAGGATTCGAACTTACGTCCGGGATGATCCCACACGCTGCCTTAGTCGACTGCGTCATTTGTTTCTTAGTTACTTGACTATCATTGGCTTTAACGATTGTACTAAGCAATCACGTAACCTGATTGCTTAGTGCAGTTGAGGAGAAATGGAGGGGGTGGAACAAGCCAGAGGGGGGGGGCAAGGGGAGGGGAGGGGGGCATTATGTGAAACCCCTGATTAGGCTTCAGTGGAAGCCTCGGGAACCCTTGAGGATTCAGTTGAATCCCAGGTTGTAATGATTGTTACCATGTCATAGTGTAGTGGTCTGAGGTGTATGTTTGAGAGTACCCAGGCACGTAGGTTCGAATCCTTCTCATGTCTCATTAATTTTCAGGTTAATAACTGATAGTATCATTGTATAATTTTAATAATAATAATAATAATGTCATTACTAATTATTATTTTTTTCGTGTTGGATTTTTATGTAACATTGTTCCAGATTGTTCATTGTTCAACTAAACGAATTGTGGGGCCCATTGTGTGCCTCTGTAACTCTTTGTCACTACACAGGATGGGTATGGGGTCCACTACCACCCACAGGATGGGTATGGGGTTCACAACCACCCACAGGATGGGTATGGGGTTCACAACCACCCACAGGATGGGTATGGGGTCCACTACCGCCCACAGGATGGGTATGGGGTCCACTACCACCCACAGGATGGGTATGGGGTCCACTACCACCCACAGGATGGGTATGGGGTCCACTACCACCCACAGGATGGGTATGGGGTTCACAACCACCCACAGGATGGGTATGGGGTCCACTACCACCCACAGGATGGGTATGGGGTCCACTACCACCCACAGGATGGGTATGGGGTCCACTACCACCCACAGGATGGGTATGGGGTCCACTACCACCCACAGGATGGGTATGGGGTCCACTATCACCCACAGGATGGGTATGGGGTCCACCACCACCCACAGGATGGGTATGGGGTCCACTACCACCCACAGGATGGGTATGGGGTCCACTACCACCCACAGGATGGGTATGGTGTCCACTACCACCCACAGGATGGGTATGGGGTCCACCACCGCCCACAGGATTGGTATGGGGTCCACCACCACTCACAGGAAGGGTATACAGCCCACCACCACTCACAGGAAGGGTATACAGCCCACCACGACCCACAGGACGGGTATACAGCCCACCACCACCCACAGGACGGGTATGAGGTGCATAATAAACCAATAACTTTAAATTATACCAAATCTTCAGGCCTATCAACCTCTGAAGGGAAATTAAAGCCACCATGCTAATTAACTCACCAGCCAACAACTATACTATAAGCCTGGATATATCTGAAGTATAGTGTCAATGTATATACTCATTATATAACGTTCCATTTGATTTAACAACTAAATTATTGTTAGTAATTATTAATTTAATTATTACCTGGATTTACCTCAGTTGGGGCAGGTGTTTGTATAAGTCAAGATGATGATGAGATGTGGGAGGAACACCTGAGTCTCCTCAGGTGTTTGATTGGGCGATTCACAGGTGTTGTCTGAACCAAACACGGTCGCACATGTGTTGTCTGATCAAAACACTGCCACACACGTGTTGTTTATTAATCCAAACACGGTCTGACAGGTGTTGTCTGTTCCAAACACGGTCTTGCAGGTGTTGTCTGTTCCAAACACGGCCTGACAGGTGTTGTCTGTTCCAAACACGGTCTTACAGGTGTCTGTTCCAAACACGGTCTTGCAGGTGTCTGTTCCAAACACGGTCTTACAGGTGTCTGTTCCAAACACGGTCTTACAGGTGTTGTCTAACCCACACACGGCCACACAGACGCAACAACACACACAGGTAAACACGGCACAATCGCTACCTTTCCTCCAGTAGAGCACTGGGCCTCAGCACAAACACCTGAGACAATGTTTACAACACCCGCTGAAAGGTGCGAATTCGCGAGTATTATTCCTTGGATTTTCTCCTCAGGTCACAGGAGGTCAGCTATCAACTTCCAGCTATCAACTTCCAGCTATCAGCTTCCAGCTATCAGCTTCCAGCTATCAGCTTCCAGCTATCAGCTTCCAGCTATCAACGAAGGTGAACTGGATATCAGTACGTCCCGTAGGCTGTGTAGGCTGGATGGAAGGTCCAATAAGGGTGGTTCTGGTAGGTTAGGTAGGTAGGTTTAGGGGGTATAGGTAGGGCTGGGGTAAGAATGGTAGGGAGGTATGGGTAGGCTGGTAGGGTAAGGGTGTGTGTTTAGGCCAGTGAGGCAGGTCGGGAGGTAGGCAGGGTGTACCGTTCACGATGGGTACACTGTGGGCACTGGCCTGCTCCTCCTGCCTCTCTGGTGTGTGTGTGTGTTGGGGGGAGGGGGGGGTGATGCCCCACTCCCTCCCTCTCTCCCTCCCTCCCTCACTTACTCTCCCTTCCTCCCTCACTCCCTAATCCTCCTTCCATATCATCCTCCAATACATTAACCAGAAGCCTGCGTCGTGGACCGGGCCGCGGGGAGATTGATCCTCGGGGGTAGTCAGTCGTATTGTTCAAGTTTACCAAGGTAAACCCCCCCCCTCCCCCCCTCATAACACATAAGACAGGAACACCTCAATAGGCCTATTGGCCCCACACGAGGCCTATATCTAACCTACTTTTCAACTGTTTAATTAGTCCTAACCACGTAGGCCGACATGATTGAGCTAAGATGTAAAGGTTTCGCAACTGGTGCAGGTAAGTGGCTTGAAGGATCTTGTAAATGCCTTTGGTTTATCAGTGACCTTCGGCCATCTTTCCTGGCCTTGGGCTCACGAGATGTCGTAAGTTCATCCTAACTTGTTTTGGATGTCGTAAGTTCACCCCAAGTTGTTCAGAATGTCGTAAGTTCATCCCAACTTGTCCAGGGTGTCGTAAGTTCACCCCCAACTTGTTCAGGATGTCGTAAGTTCACCACAACTTGTCCAGGATGTCGTAAGTTCATCCCAACTTGTTCAGGATGTCGTAAGTTCATCCTAACTTGTTTTGGATGTCGTAAGTTCACCCCAAGTTGTTCAGAATGTCGTAAGTTCATCCCAACTTGTTCAGGATGTCGTAAGTTCATCCCAACTTGTTCAGGATGTCGTAAGTTCACCACAACTTGTCCAGGATGTCGTAAGTTCATCCCAACTTGTTCAGGATGTCGTAAGTTCACCACAACTTGTTCAGGATGTCGTAAGTTCACCACAACTTGTTCAGGATGTCGTAAGTTCACCACAACTTGTTCAGGATGTCGTAAGTTCACCACAACTTGTTCAGGATGTCGTAAGTTCACCACAACTTGTTCAGAATGTCGTAAGTTCACCACAACTTGTCCAGGATGTCGTAAGTTCACCCCCAACTTGTTCAGGGTGTCGTAAGTTCACCCCAACTTGTTCAGGATGTCGTAAGTTCACCACAACTTGTTCAGGATGTCGTAAGTTCACCACAACTTGTTCAGGATGTCGTAAGTTCACCACAACTTGTTCAGGATGTCGTAAGTTCACCACAACTTGTTCAGGATGTCGTAAGTTAACCCCCAACTTGTTCAGGATGTCGTAAGTTCACCCCAACTTGTTCAGGATGTCGTAAGTTAACCCCCAACTTGTTCAGGATGTCGTAAGTTCACCCCAACTTGTTCAGGATGTCGTAAGTTCACCCCAACTTGTTCAGGATGTCGTAAGTTAACCCCCAACTTGTTCAGGATGTCGTAAGTTCATCCCAAATTCTTCAGGATGTCGTAATTTCACCCCAACTTGTTCAGGATGTCGTAAGTTCACCCCAACTTGTTCAGGATGTCGTAAGTTCACCCCAACTTGTTCAGAATGTCGTAAGTTCACCCCAACTTGTTCAGAATGTCGTAAGTTCACCCCAACTTGTTCAGGATGTCGTAAGTTCATCCCAACTTGTCCAGGGTGTCGTAAGTTCACCCCAACTTGTTCAGGATGTCGTAAGTTCACCCCAACTTGTTCAGGATGTCGTAAGTTCACCACAACTTGTTCAGGATGTCGTAAGTTCACCCCAACTTGTTCAGGATGTCGTAAGTTCACCACAACTTGTTCAGGATGTCGTAAGTTCACCACAACTTGTTCAGGATGTCGTAAGTTAACCCCCAACTTGTTCAGGATGTCGTAAGTTCACCCCAACTTGTTCAGGATGTCGTAAGTTAACCCCCAACTTGTTCAGAATGTCGTAAGTTCACCCCAACTTGTTCAGGATGTCGTAAGTTCACCTCCAACTTGTTCAGGATGTCGTAAGTTCACCACAACTTGTTCAGGATGTCGTAAGTTCACCACAACTTGTTCAGGATGTCGTAAGTTCACCCCAACTTGTTCAGGATGTCGTAAGTTCACCCCCAACTTGTTCAGGATGTCGTAAGTTCACCCCAACTTGTTTAGGATGTCGTAAGTTCACCCCAACTTGTTCAGGATGTCGTAAGTTCACTCCCAACTTGTTCAGGATGTCGTAAGTTCACCCCCAACTTGTTCAGGATGTCGTAAGTTCACCACAACTTGTTCAGAATGTCGTAAGTTCACCCCCAAACTTGTTCAGGATGTCGTAAGTTCACCACAACTTGTTCAGGATGTCGTAAGTTTACCACAACTTGTTCAGGATGTCGTAAGTTCACCACAACTTGTTCAGGATGTCGTAAGTTCACCACAACTTGTTCAGAATGTCGTAAGTTCACCACAACTTGTTCAGGATGTCGTAAGTTCACCACAACTTGTTCAGGATGTCGTAAGTTCACCACAACTTGTTCAGGATGTCGTAAGTTCACCACAACTTGTTCAGGATGTCGTAAGTTCACCACAACTTGTTCAGGATGTCGTAAGTTCACCACAACTTGTTCAGGATGTCGTAAGTTCACCACAACTTGTTCAGGATGTCGTAAGTTTACCACAACTTGTTCAGGATGTCGTAAGTTCACCACAACTTGTTCAGGATGTCGTAAGTTCACCACAACTTGCTCAGGATGTCGTAAGTTCACCCCCAACTTGTTCAGGATGTCGTAAGTTCACCACAACTTGTTCAGGATGTCGTAAGTTTACCACAACTTGTTCAGGATGTCGTAAGTTCACCACAACTTGTTCAGGATGTCGTAAGTTCACCACAACTTGTTCAGGATGTCGTAAGTTCACCCCAAATTGGTGTCCATTCTGTGATGTAGTGACCCAAAGTGAACAGCATATTCCAAGCGACGAGTCAATACAGTGCTAAAATTATAGTGCACGAATTCAGTTTGGTTCTGTAATTTACCTGTGTTTGGTTTTAAGAGTTTTTCTCTGATATCCAGATCCAACCCACACACCTGAAACCCCCAACCCACACACCTGAAACCCCCCAACCCACACACCTGAAACCCCCAACCCACACACCTGAAACCCCCAACCCACACACCTGAAACCCCCCACCAACACACCTGAAACCCCCAACCCACACACCTGAAACCCCCAACCCACACACCTGAAACCCCCAACCCACACACCTGAAACCCCCAACCCACACACCTGAAACCCCCCACCAACACACCTGAAACCCCCAACCCACACACCTGAAACCCCCCAACCCACACACCTGAAACCCCTAACCAACACACCTGAAACCCCCCAACCCACACACCGGAAACCCCCAACCCACACACCTGAAACCCCCCAACCCACACACCTGAAACCCCCCCCAACCCACACACCTGAAACCCCCAACCCACACACCTGAAACCAGCAACCCACACACCTGAAACCCCCAACCCACACACCTGAAACCCCCACACACCTGAAACCCCAACCCACACACCTGAAACCCCCCAACCCACACACCTGAAACCCCCAACCCACACACCTGAAACCCCCCAACCCACACACCTGAAACCCCCAACCCACACACCTGAAACCACAACGAACACGTCCAAAAGCGAAGACCCGACGACATTTCGGTCCATCGTCTTATTTCAGTCATTTCGGTCCATTTCGGTCTGTCTAAAGACGGTATTAACGAGGTTTCTGTCCTTACCAAACACTGGAGTTTACTTTTGTAGAGTATTGGTGATAGTTTACCTGTGTTTTACCTGTGTCTTGGTCTACCTTGAGTGAGGTAGTATTCTTTGGGGGTTTACTGTGTGTCTGGTTTTTTGTTTGTGTTTTTGGGGGAATTTTTTTATTTTCCTCTTTGTCTTGTTTACTTGCTCTCTCTGTCTGTCTGTCTCTCTGTCTGTCTGTCTCTCTGTCTCTCTCTCTGTCTCTCTCTCTCTCTCTCTGTCTCTCTCTCTCTCTCTCTCTCTCTCTCTCTCTCTCTCTCTCTCTCTCTCTCTCTCTCTCTCTCTCTCTCTCTCTCTCTCTCTCTCTCTCTCTCTCTCTCTGTCTCTCTCTCTCTGTCTCTCTGTCTCTGTCTCTCTCTGTCTCTCTGTCTCTCTGTCTGTCTGTCTGTCTGTCTCTCTCTCTCTCTCTCTCTCTCTCTCTCTCTCTCTCTCTCTCTCTCTCTCTCTCTCTCTCTCTCTCTCTCTCTCTCTCTCTCTCTCCCCATTTCTAAAATTATTTATCTGTATATTTCTTTCTATCTCTTCCCACCTCTTCTGTGTAAGCTATTTAAGTCGTGGTGAAGTTGGCTCCATCTCTTTCCCGGTGTGTGGGACGGGCACGTGTCTGTCACACTCCCATCCCACGTGCCTGGGAGGAGGAAGAGGCGGTGATCTCTCCCATACCACCATCCCAGGTGCCTGGCATACCAGTATATACACACCCCACCTGAAGAAACACATAAGGAAGCTGGAAAAGGTTCAAAGTTTACGACGAAGCTCGTCCCAGAGTTGCGAGGGATGGGATATGAAGAGCGACTGAAGGAACTGAACCTGTCGACGCCAGACAATAAAAGGGAGTGGGGAGATATGATAGGAATATATAAAATACTTTGGGGGGTTTCTAGAGTGGAAATAGACGAAATGTTCACACTGAATGCAAATATATCAAGGGGTCATGGGTGGAAGCTGGAAACTTAGAGGAGTCATAGAGATGTTAGGAAGTTTTCTTTTAGCGTGAGAGTCGTGGGAAAGTGGAATGCACTTAAGGAACAGGTTGTGGAAGCAAATACTATTCATAATTTTAAAAGTACATATAAGGAAATAGGACAGGAGTCATTGTTTTAAAAAACTCTTGACGGCTAGAATGGCGATTTATTCTGTGTTCGAGTCCTAGCCTGGAGGATTGACTGGGCGCGCGATTGATTGAAGAAAACTAGCAGAGAAAGGTTTAACATGAGCTTTGGGAAGGGAATTGGTGTTCAGGGCAGGATTCATCGATCTTTTACGTCTCCATTTACGAAACCTGTACATCTTTACTTAAAAGTGGAAGCTTAGTTAACGTTTATTAATCAGTTAATGAGCTCCGAAGCACTACAAGAGGTTGTTTATAATAATAATAACCTTGGGTTGTGAAGTTTTCAAGCTGCTGTGTCTCCAGTTATTAGAGGAAGGATGTACAGGTTTCGTAATGGTACACTAGTGAAGGTTGTATTGTGATGCGCATATCGTGCATCATTTTTTTTTTTTTTTTTTTTTTTTTTTTTGAGATATATACAAGAGTTGTTACATTCTTGTAGAGCCACTAGTACGCGTAGCGTTTCGGGCAGGTCCCTGGAATACGATCCCCGCCGCGAAGAATCGTTGTTACAACCAAGTACACATTTTACTGTTGAGTTAAACAAAGGCTACAGTTAAGGAATTGCGCCCAGTAAATCCTCCCCGGCCAGGATACGAACCCATGACATAGCGCTCGCGGAACGCCAGGCGAGTGTCTTACCACTACACCACGGAGACTGTAAATCTCCGGAGACTGTCAATCTTATCTACCAAGACCCTGAAAGTATATCATAGTTATCCCTGAAAAAATAAACAAGGAAGTAGGACAGAAAACGCCACAACCGAGCTTGAACCTGGGCTCAGATTCACGAAGTAGTTACGCAAGCACTTACGAACCTAGCTCTGTCCATCTTTTCTCAATCTTTGACGGCTTTGTTTACAATTATTAAACAGCTAATGAGCTCGGAAGCACCAGGAGGCTGTTTATAACAATAACAACAGTTGATTGGCAAGTTTTCATGCTTGTAAACTGTTTAATAAATGTAACCAAAGCCGTCAAAGTTTGAGGAAAGATATACAGGTTCGTAAGTGCTTGCGTAACTACTTCGTGAATCTGGGCCCAAGTCTTTTGTCCAGTGTTCCTCTTCTTATGCTGAATATATCTGATATATTTTCCAATATATCTTATATTGGAAAATGTTTGCCAATACATTATTAACATAAGATTTTCTCATACACTCCAGACTGTCGCCTCCAGACTGTCGCCTCCAGCCTGGCTTCACCGACAGTGGCTGTCGACGTCACTAGACGTCAGTATGGATGCCCCCCATCCATCCACCACCATCCACCACCATCCACCACCATCCAACACCATCCACCACCATCCACCACCATCCACCATCATCCAACACCATCCACCATGCCCAGGTAAGCATCACCTTCACCTCAGGTGTCACCTATACTATCTGTATTCACACGCATGAAGGCTAAAGTGTGTGTGTGTGTGTGTGTGTGTGTGTGTGTGTGTGTGTGTGTGTGTGTGTGTGTGTGTGTGTGTGTGTGTGTGTGTGTGTTTACTAGTTGTGTTTACTAGTTGTGTTTTTGCGGGGGTTGAGCTTTGCTCTTTCGGCCCGCCTCTCAACTGTTAATCAACTGTTTACTAACTACTTTTTTTTTTTTTTTTCCCACACCACACACACACACCCCAGGATGCAGCCCGTGACAGCTGACTTACTCCCAGGTACCTATTTACTGCTAGGTAACAGGGGCACTTAGGGTGAAAGAAACTTTGCCCATTTGTTTCTGCCTCGTGCGGGAATCGAACCCGCGCCACAGAATTACGAGTCCTGCGCGCTATCCACCAGTCTACGAGGCCCCCAAACGAGGGTGTGTGTGTGTGTGTGTGTGTGTGTGTGTGTACTCACCTAGTTGTGCTTGCGGGGGTTGAGCTCTGGCTCTTTGGTCCCGCCTCTCAACTGTGTGTGTGTGTGTGTGTGCGTGCGTGTGTGTGTGTGTGTGTGACTAATTCGCATTTCATGTCATTCCAGGTAAGTGACTACAGCAGGGAGGACAGACATCAACTCAGACTAAGGTACGTTCCTGTTTCCCTTTTGGTTTCCCCCCCCCCAAGCTGCTGTCCACACTAGTTACAAGGCGGCGCTCATGCTGAATCATCTCGTCTGGAGGAAGTCAAATTCATCTTCCCTTGGTCTTGGAGGCTGTACAGTCATCTGTCATGGTCTTGGAGGGTCTACAGTCACCTGTCGTGGTCTTGGAGGCTCTACAGTGACCTGTCATGGTCTTGGAGGCACTACAGTGACCTGTCATGGTCTTGGAGGCTCTACAGTGACCTGTCATGGTCTTGGAGGCTCTACAGTGACCTGTCATGGTCTTGGAGGCTCTGTAGTTACCTGTCATGGTCTTGGAGGCACTACAGTGCCCTGTCATGGTCTTGGAGGCACTACAGTGCCCTGTCATGGTCTTGGAGGCACTACAGTCACCTGTCATGGTCTTGGAGGCACTACAGTGACCTGTCATGGTCTTGGAGGCTCTGTAGTTACCTGTCATGGTCTTGGAGGCACTACAGTGCCCTGTCATGGTCTTGGAGGCTCTACAGTGACCTGTCATGGTCTTGGAGGCTCTACAGTTACAGGTCATGGTCTTGGAGGCTGTACAGTTACCTGTCATGGTCTTGGAGACCCTACAGTCACCTGTCATGGTCTTGGAGGCTCTACAGTTACCTGTCATGGTCTTGGAGGCTCTACAGTGACCTGTCATGGTCTTGGAGGCTCTACAGTTACCTGTCATGGTCTTGGAGGCTGTACAGTTACCTGTCATGGTCTTGGAGGTTCTACAGTCACCTGTCATGGTCTTGGAGGCACTACAGTGCCCTGTCATGGTCTTGGAGGCTCTACAGTGACCTGTCATGGTCTTGGAGGCTCTACAGTTACCTGTCATGGTCTTGGAGGCTGTACAGTTACCTGTCATGGTCTTGGAGACCCTACAGTCATCTGTCATGGTCTTGGAGGCTGTACAGTCATCTGTCATGGTCTTGGAGGGTCTACAGTCACCTGTCGTGGTCTTGGAGGCTCTACAGTTACCTGTCGTGGTCTTGGAGGCTCTACAGTGACCTGTCATGGTCTTGGAGGCTCTACAGTTACCTGTCATGGTCTTGGAGGCTGTACAGTTACCTGTCATGGTCTTGGAGACCCTACAGTCATCTGTCATGGTCTTGGAGGCTGTACAGTCACCTGTCATGGTCTTGGAGGCACTACAGTCACCTGTCATGGTCTTGGAGGCACTACTGTCACCTGTCACGGTCTTGGAGGTTCTACAGTCACCTGTCATGGTCTTGGAGGCACTACTGTCACCTGTCACGGTCTTGGAGGTTCTACAGTCACCCGTCTTGGTCTTGGAGTAAGTATAGAGTCCAGGAAAAATCCTGGGTAAATACTGGTTTGGAAATAAGGTTCTTGATGTTTTTTTTTTAATAAATTACCGGTTAAAAAGTGTGGGATTGTCTGGCATTGGTTAGAAATATATATATATATATATATATATATATATATATATATATATATATATATATATATATATATATATATATATATATATATGTATATATATATAATGAGTATATATGTATGTAACACATGCCGCGGCGAGATGGGGCTTTTCCCACCTATGTAAACTCCAAACAATAACAGTCTGTTGTTAATATTTCCCTCTCTGTTTATCGGCTCTCATTCAGTTACTTTTCAACTGTTTTTGCCCGACCAGAAACGTACGCACCCAAACAACCCACTTAACCTATCGAGGCCGATGCATAGAAAACGTCAGAATTTCGGGTGCTTTAATTTTGACAAATAAGTTGTATTTTTAGTGAGTTGTTGAAGTGCGTAGAACAAGGCGCACTAGGAGAGAGGCGCGGCTTGGTGCCTGCACCCTCTCTGAGACCCAGGGAGCCAGATTCACGAAGCAGTTACGCAAGCACTTACGAACCTGTATATCTTTTCTGAATCTTTGGCGGCTTTGTTTACAATTATTAAACAGTTAATGAGCTCCGAAGCACCAGGAGGCTGTTTATAACAATAACAACAGTTGAATGGGATGTTTTCATGCTTGTAAACTGTTTAATAAATGTAACTAAAGCCGTCAAACATTGAGGAAAGATGTACACGTTCGTAAGTGCTTGCGTAAATGTTTTCGTGAATCTGGCCCCAGCCTGTGGAGGTCTGCTCCAAAGGAATACACTTCTAGCCTAGCCTAGCCTAGCCTAGTGTAGTCTAGCCTAGTGTAGTCTACTGTAGCCTATCCTAATCTATCCCAGCCTAATTTATTTTACCGCGTAACGTGGTGGAGGTGGGTTCCCTCGATTGTTTCAAGCGTGGGTTGGACATGTATATGAGTGGGATTGGGTGGTTATAGATAGGAGCTGCCTCGTATGGGCGAATAGGCCTTCTGCAGTTACCTTTGTTCTTATGTTCTAACGAAAATAAGCGATAAAATGATATGTTTTATATATGACGTGACCCGTCATCACGGCGCTATGAAAACAAACTTTACACCATACTGTTACACTTGAGAATGATGTCATTAGGCCATTTAAACCCAGAGAAAGTTTCCCACGAGCAAACAGCTATTGGTGGGCACATGACCTGTGCGTACTGTGCACCAGGGCTCTGGGGACATTAGGGCCATAGCACAGAGTATGGCCCCACTTAATGCACCATCACTTCCAGCAAGGAGGTAGACGCATTAATGTCTATATAGGCTGCAGTGGCCACTCGTCCCAATACACTGCCCATAGGGCCAGTAATGTACACGAACATAGGGGACCATAGACGGGAAAGTGACTACCCAAATGAGCAACCGAGACATTAGAAATATTTTGTTTCAGTTCCAGTGAAGTAAGGAAGTTAAATGCGGTTTAGATACGGTGGAAGCAGGTTCCATAGACAGACGATGAGTCACAATAACGTGGCTAAAATATGTTGACCAGACCACATACTAGAAGGTGAAGGGACGACGACGACGTTTCGGTCCGTCCTGGACCATTCTCAAGTCGATGCCAAGTCATTCTCAAGGTCCATACACTGCTTTAAATGCACATATGGCAAGCCCAAAAAAACTCTAGAATCCATGAACCAGTTTTATTATAGGTTGAGAGGCGGGAACCAAGAGCCATAACTCATCCCCTGCAAATACAGGAGAGCATGTAATAAGTTCAAGAAGAAACGTGACCCAAATACAGTATAGGGAATATGTAGGAGTCACAGGGAGGCTCGCTAAGTGAAGCTTCAGTATTCCTCGCCTGGAGGTGACTACTGAGGCAACGAGTGGTGATGCATAAGACACACAGGCTTATATACACGCCTCAAACTGACTTGAGATGCTGCCTACATTCCTGAGCAACTGTTGAGACACACGTGTTAGACATAGTGTTGATACACACGTGTTAGACATAGTGTTGAGACACACGTGTTAGACATAGTGTTGATACACACGTGTTAGACATAGTGTTGAGACACACGTGTTAGACATAGTGTTGATACACACGTGTTAGACATAGTGTTGATACACACGTGTTAGACATAGTGTTGATACACACGTGTTAGACATAGTGTTGATACACACGTGTTAGACATAGTGTTGATACACACGTGTTAGACATAGTGTTGATACACACGTGTTAGACATAGTGTTGATACACACGTGTTAGACATAGTGTTGATACACACGTGTTAGACATAGTGTTGATACACACGTGTTAGACATAGTGTTGAGACACACGTGTTAGACATAGTGTTGACACACACGTGTTAGACATAGTGTTGACACACACGTGTTAGACATAGTGTTGATACACACGTGTTAGACATAGTGTTGATACACACGTGTTAGACATAGTGTTGATACACACGTGTTAGACATAGTGTTGATACACACGTGTTAGACATAGTGTTGATACACACGTGTTAGACATAGTGTTGATACACACGTGTTAGACATAGTGTTGATACACACGTGTTAGACATAGTGTTGATACACACGTGTTAGACATAGTGTTGAGACACACGTGTTAGACATAGTGTTGACACACACGTGTTAGACATAGTGTTGAGACACACGTGTTAGACATAGTGTTGATACACACGTGTTAGACATAGTGTTGACACACACGTGTTAGACATAGTGTTGAGACACACGTGTTAGACATAGTGTTGATACACACGTGTTAGACATAGTGTTGAGACACACGTGTTAGACATAGTGTTGACACACACGTGTTAGACATAGTGTTGACACACACGTGTTAGACATAGTGTTGACACACACGTGTTAGACATAGTGTTGACACACACGTGTTAGACATAGTGTTGACACACACGTGTTAGACATAGTGTTGACACACACGTGTTAGACATAGTGTTGAGACACACACGTGTTAGACATAGGAGCTGCCTTGTATTGCCAAAAGCTGCTTCCTTCAGTCAGAAACTGCATCTCATAAGCCAACAGCCCTTCAGTTGTTTTCCTAAATCTTATTTTTTGTTTATGTTCAGCATGGCTAAGACAGCATCATGGCAACAAGCGTATTCTTAGAGGAGACAATATCTGCTCCTTCCTTCAAGGCGATAAAGATCGTTTACTTGGAGGCCATAGAAACTGACTGAGTGTAAGCGATAAAAATGGACTCTTGCTTTTAGGCGATAAGAGCTGATTGGCTTTGGCTGTAAGCGATAAGAATAGACTCGTCTTATAGGGTGTAAGAGGCTCACCGCGTGTGGAGGGAATAGACTCGTCTTATAGGGTGTAAGAGGCTCACCGCGTGTGGAGGGAATAGACTCGTCTTATAGGGTGTAAGAGGCTCACCGCGTGTGGAGGGAATAGACTCGTCTTATAGGGTGTAAGAGGCTCACCGCGTGTGGAGGGAATAGACTCGTCTTATAGGGTGTAAGAGGCTCACCGCGTGTGGAGGGAATAGACTCGTCTTATAGGGTGTAAGAGGCTCACCGCGTGTGGAGGGTGTTTATTGACTCAACTTGTGTCTGTGGCTCTCCACCACCGATCATCTTTAATATATAAAACACGAAACAATGGAAGATTTCTCATCCTCTTCCATTCTCATCCCACTCCTATTTTCCCCTGTTCCGCCTCCCTTCCTCTTTTCCCCACCCTCTCCACCATTCCTTCTTTCCTTCTCGATAACTATTGCATCCCCTCGATGCCTCCCCTCTCCTTCTTTTCCCTCTTAAAAACTTAATAATAATCTTTTTTTATTAACACACTTAGGCATTTGTGCAGCTGCCCTAGGCTATATGAAGGGGAGAACAGTGTGTCGAAAAGCTAGCTACGTGGTGCAGGCGATGAGTCACAATAACCTGGCTAAAGTATGTTGACCAGACCACACACTAGAAGTTGAAGGGACGACGACGTTTCGGTCCGTCCTGGACCATTCTCATCGACTTGAGAATGGTCCAGGACGGACCGAAACGTCGTCGTCCCTTCACCTTCTAGTGTGTGTGGTCTGGTCAACATAGCTACGTGAGGCTAAAAAATCCCCATCACACAGGATGGTTAGTCATACAGAGGCATGTGATAAGCGGTCTGCACTGGCAGACTCCGGATGCATTTTGAGGATATCATCAACACAAGATTGAATAAGGTAGCAGTGGTAATACAAGTCCCCATCTCGCAGGATGGTTAGTCATACAGAGCCATGTGTTTAATAGCCTGCACTGGCATATTTTGGGTATACTGTGAGGATATCTTCAAGAATACGAGAATGAATAAAGTAATTGCAAAGCTCCAGGTACCTCATGCCAACTGGTCTGAAAGGTCTAATAACTGGGCATTCAGTGATGTAGTGCGGGAGATCATGCCGTAGTTCCTGCTCACAGAGTTTGCAACTGGAGTGCTCAGGATTGGGAGACCCGTCACCTGCAGCCACCTGCCACAGGTAACGGTAACCCAACCTGATCCTTGCAACCACTGTGTCGCACAGTCTAGTGGACGTTTTGTGCTGTCCATAGATGTAGGTTTCAGATCTGAACAAATCATAGCTTTTTATACTAGTACTTTCAGGTCGTTGGGAGTCAGTAAGTTCTTTCCTATCAGATCTGAATGTTTGGACCAATACAGTTTTGACAGCAGAGATGGGGATACCTAGATCTAATTCAGCTTCAAACTTGTTACACGCTAATTTGGCTGCAATGTCTGTCTCATTATGATGGGTTATATTTATGTGTGAAGGTATCCATACAAAGGAGATTCGAGACCTTTGGGGGTTACTGTTATTTAACTCTACGGAAAATACAATCTCTATTTCAGACTTGACATAATGAAAATCTCAGGTGTTGGGGGGAACGGGGTATAGCTGCTGATATTTCTTAAAGTGAGGCACAAAGGCCAACCTGACTGGTCTGTGACGCTCCCATACCACGCACGTGTCATCATGGAAAGTTGGGTGAGACTAGCCTGAAGCGTCTGGCCTCGAACCTCGCACATTTAGACGGGCAAACATACTTTTTGTTTATTGATTTAGATGTAAATATTATTGAATATAACAAAAATGGTTTGATTAATAATTCCAGCACGAATCTTCTCAATATTTCTTAGTTTGTTCTTTACTTGAGAAAGAAGTTGAGTTTTTTTGTAGCAGCATTTCTAGAAGTGAATACAATTTAGCAGAAGCAACCGAATGTATTAACGAGAGTGAAATAAAGTAAGGTTTCACATAGGCGCAATAGGCCCACTACAGCCTCCTTGTTCCATGAGTTTTTATTCTCTGTCCTGGTGTCCACAGGTGTCTGCGTTTGCTTGATATGTAGTGCTTCGGCAATGTCAAATCTATTGTTGTATCTGTCGATTATTTCAGTGATGTATTAGATGTCACTGGACATCTCTGGTGATCTGGTTGTGTGTAGAGATTGTATATCCTTTGTTGGAGCTCGCTTTAGACTGTTATCAAGTCTAAGGCGGGTCTTCAAGTCTAAGAAACTTGTCTTCGAGTTTCAGCTCGAATTGGAAACGTCCAATTAAGGCCCTTATTTCAGATATTTATATAGATATATTTTATATATTACAGATATATTTTTTAGCTAAGGTTCTTTCTGTCTTATTCTCTGTGGTTCTCGTGTGTATAGCGACCTCCCTGGGAACTACGACGCAGTGGAACAGTTTGTCTTGAAAAAGGGTGTTAGTACAGGCATAGAATAGTGTTTAATGGACATGAACGATGTTGACATCACTTAAGAACATCATGCACGACGTCTTCAACGTCATACACGACGTCTCCATCACCGTGAACGACGTCGTCTCCAAGATGAACAAGTCTGGCCCTTAAGGGTTGTGTTGACAAGCCAATTAGCTTATCATTACTGCATTAGTGGCGGTTGATAAAGTTGGTGATAGGAAACCTTGATCAATACCAGCTCCTCGCACGCGCGCGCGCGTGTGTGTGTGTGTGTGTGACGCAACCTGTCCTCCCCGGGAATCGAACCCTGGACCCTCCGTCGTCAGCCGCTGACGCAGACTACTGCGCCACAGGACTATCCATGTTTCAACCAACCACATCACCCCCAAAATAATAGTCTTTTTACCTACCGTTGCTCGAACGTACAGAAAATGGACCGTTGGCGTTAAATATGTTCACTTTTTGTACTGTTAACAGAGGACGAAGACAACAGATTAGAACCTAACATTTTTTTAGGCCTGATGAAACGCAGGTTGAATTAGGCCTATGATGGCATATATTAAACCTAGGGTTGTTTATTTAGGCCTAGTTAGGCTGTATGTGTAAGTGGTGACACATACCAAGTGCTAACATGTGTAAGTGTATTGACACTTAAGTGCTAACATGTGTAAGTGTATTGACACTTAATCAAGTGCTAACATGTGTAAGTGTATTGACACTTAATCAAGTGCTAACATGTGTAAGTGTATTGACACTTAATCAAGTGCTAACATGTGTAAGTGTATTGACACTTAATCAAGTGCTAACATGTGTAAGTGTATTGACACTTAATCAAGTGCTAACATGTGTAAGTGTATTGACACTTAATCAAGTGCTAACATGTGTAAGTGTATTGACACTTAAGTGCTAACAGGTGTAAGTGGCACGGACACACAGGAAACGCACTTCAGGAAGTGTAAGCGAGGTGTGGAAGCCTCATGTCCCGGATGTACACAACACACACGTGGTATTTCCTTATTAACTTAATTTATTGTCTTGTTACGTGATCAAGTGTGAGGTAGTGAAAGTCAGGGGGGGGGTGGTGAGGGGGTAAGTGAGGGAATGGGGTTGATGATGGGGAGAGAGAGAGAGGGGGGGGGGGAGGGGTAGGTTCTGTAGTTGTGTACTCAATTGTTCTTAAATAGTTGTTCGAGTCCAGCGTCCAATAGCTTTGTTCGTCACGTTCTGCACACTATGTGAGGTTCTTTGGTCTTCCCAGTCTATCTTTCCATGGTTGAAGTCTCCCAGGATAAGGAGACGGGATCGATTTCTGAAGGTGACAGTGGCTGTTCTGAATTATAGTGTTAACTGCCATGTTGTTGCTGTCATATACACTTGCCTGGGTCTTCTGTCATTGGGTGGAGGGTTATATATCACTGGGACTACTATTCATGGTCCTCCTTCGTCATAGTGCCTGTTACGTAGTCTTTGAACCCCCTCGTAGCCCGGGATAACCATCTCGGTACTCTAGTTCTTTGTTATCAATAGGGTCACCACTCCTACCCTTCCTTTCCTCTCTTTCCTTATTACTGTGTAGTCCTGGGGGAATACTGCATTTGTTCTGATACCTAACAGTTTTGTTTCAGTGAGTGCGATTACATCGGGGTTGTCTTCTTGTGCTCTTTTCCCAAGTTCACTTACTTAGTTTGCAATCCCATCTATGTTTGAGTACATTACTTTGAAGCTAACTCTTTTTTGGGATGGTGTGTGTGTATTTTACTATTTACAATTTGCATCTGCATAATCGAGCTATTAGCTCTTGGACCCCGCCTTTCTAACCAATTTATTTTTCCTCTATTATGTGTACTACATATATTTTTCTCTAACACACACACACACACACCCAGAAAGCAGCCCGTAGCAGCTGTCTACTTCTCAGATACCTATTTGCCATTAGATGAACGGGCTCATCAGGGTGAAAGAAACTCTGACCATTTGTTTCCGCTTCCGCCGGGGATCGAACCCGGGCCACTAGGACTGCAACCTCAGAGCACTGTCCACTCAGCCCTGAGCCCTCTCTCTCTCTCTCTCTCTCTCTCTCTCTCTCTCTCTCTCTCTCTCTCTCTCTCTCTCTCTCTCTCTCTCTCTCTCGTGTGTGTGTGTGTGTGTGTGTGTGTGTGTGTGTGTGTATATCGTCATTATTACTGTGTATGATGAGCGTATACCCTGTGTTGCAGTGAAACAGGATTCCCTGTTTCACAATCAACTGTGACTAACCAGTCTAAGCACAACATGCTAACATATATTCTAAGGAGCCTCGGTACTTACGACTGTAGGTCAGAGATTGATGGAGTGTCCTTGTCGGTACTGAGCACTACTTGACACTCCGCGAGCAGTGGTCCTTCACAGCACCTGTGGTAGGGGAATTTCACTGTGCGACTCACCATAGATGTAAACTGCCTTGTATAGTAGAGACTCTTGTGAGGTAAACAGTTTATTGATATGTGTGTGTTTGTGTGTACACACACGCACGCACACACACACACACACACACACACACACACACACACACACACACACACACACACACACACACACACACACACACACACACATATATATATATATCTCTTGTTGAATATGACTGAAAGGGTTAGGTTAATGACTCTAATACGACTCTTTTCAATATATCTTATGTTTTTCTTCAGTGTTGAGGGAAGTGAAAAATTAGCTCTCCAAAGTTCATTCACACTTATACTTTTAGTCTTTAGCCTAGGAATGGATTTCGCAAGGTCACTCCTTACATTCTCAAAATCTAATTTGAGGTCTTGAAATAGATAGGATGTAATTATGTATTAATTACACATTATTATGCATATAAATATATGCATAAGTTTATAATTATATGCATAAAACATAGGTATTATGCATATCTTTGTTGATCAAACACATTTTCTCTCTCTCTTCATTTTGTTTCTAGGAAAGTCCGTGGTCTCTTGAGATAAGAGTCCTTCAGAGGGTGCTTCAGATGCTGAGTGATTGTGAACACGATAGTGTGGACGTCAGTATACAAACTTTGTAAATGTGTTTGAACTTTATATATATATATATATATATATATATATATATATATATATATATATATATATATATATATATATATATATATATATATATATATATATATAACTGAAAACTCACACCCCAGAAGTGACTCGAACCCATACTCCCAGGAGCAACGCAACTGGTATGTACAAGACGCCTTAATCCACTTGACCATCACGACCGGACATAATGAGGTGATAGTTCAAATAGCCTCGGCTATCACCTCATTATGTCCGGTCGTGATGGTCAGGTACTACTAGGTACGACATATATATATATATATATATATATATATATATATATATATATATATATATATATATATATATATATATATATATATGTCGAACTTAGTAGCCAGTTCTTAGTTCTTAGTGGAACTTGGTGTTCCGTCCTGCTGGTCTCCTGCCCCTGTGGTACATCTCTATCACCTTACATTTGCTGGTGTTTAACTCTAGTAGCCGTTTCTTGGACCGACTCTGTAACTTGTCTAAGCTACCTTGTTGCATCTTGCTATCCTAATCTGTACTCACCTAGTTGTGATTGCGGGTGTGTGTACTCACCTAGTTGTACTTGCGGGTGTGTGTACTCACCTAGTTGTACTTGCGGGTGTGTGTACTCACCTAGTTGTGCTTGCGGGTGTGTGTACTCACCTAGTTGTGCTTGCGGGTGTGTGTACTCACCTAGTTGTACTTGCGGGTGTGTGTACTCACCTAGTTGTGCTTGCGGGTGTGTGTACTCACCTAGTTATGCTTGCGGGTGTGTGTACTCACCTAGTTGTGCTTGCGGGTGTGTGTACTCACCTAGTTGTACTTGCGGGTGTGTGTACTCACCTAGTTGTGCTTGCGGGTGTGTGTACTCACCTAGTTGTACTTGCGGGTGTGTGTACTCACCTAGTTGTACTTGCGGGTGTGTGTACTCACCTAGTTGTACTTGCGGGTGTGTGTACTCACCTAGTTGTGCTTGCGGGTGTGTGTACTCACCTAGCTGTGCTTGCGGGTGTGTGTACTCACCTAGCTGTACTTGCGGGTGTGTGTACTCACCTAGCTGTGCTTGCGGGGGGTTGTGTACTCACCTAGCTGTGCTTGCGGGTGTGTGTACTCACCTAGCTGTGCTTGCGGGTGTGTGTACTCACCTAGCTGTGCTTGCGGGTGTGTGTACTCACCTAGCTGTGCTCGCGGGGGGTTGAGCTCTGGCTCTTTGGTCCCGCCTCTGAACCAAAGTGTGTGCATGTGTTATCTCAATAGGCTCCAGCTGCTTAGCCCCCCCCCCCGCCCCCCCATGCCACACTATAAAGGTCATAAGGTCACCAGTTGTTTACCTCACCCCTCACCTCTCACCCTCTCTCTCTTCTCTCCCTCATCTCTCCCACTTAGGGACAATCTTACTCAATTCTACACAAGACTTACGAGTCTCCAGCTCTTCACACGAGAGCTAATTTAAATATTTTAGTATTTTTTTGTATCGCATCTGTCCCAACACCTGCTGTACTGTCCCAGCACCTGGTGTACTGTCCCAGCACCTGGTGTACTGTCCCAGCACCTGCTGTACTGTCCCAGCACCTGCTGTACTGTCCCAGCACCTGGTGTACTGTCCCAGCACCTGGTGTACTGTCCCAGCACCTGCTGTACTGTCCCAGCACCTGGTGTACTGTCCCAGCACCTGGTGTACTGTCCCAGCACCTGCTGTACTGTCCCAGCACCTGGTGTACTGTCCCAGCACCTGCTACACTGTCCCAGCACCTGGTGTACTGTCCCAGCACCTGCTACACTGTCCCAGCACCTGGTGTACTGTCCCAGCACCTGCTACACTGTCCCAGCACCTGCTGTACTGTCCCAGCACCTGCTGTACTGTCCCAGCACCTGCTGTACTGTCCCAGCACCTGGTGTACTGTCCCAGCACCTGCTACACTGTCCCAGCACCTGGTGTACTGTCCCAGCACCTGCTACACTGTCCCAGCACCTGGTGTACTGTCCCAGCACCTGCTGTACTGTCCCAGCACCTGCTGTACTGTCCCAGCACCTGGTGTACTGTCCCAGCACCTGCTGTACTGTCCCAGCACCTGGTGTACTGTCCCAGCACCTGCTACACTGTCCCAGCACCTGCTGTACTGTCCCAGCACCTGCTGTACTGTCCCAGCACCTGCTGTACTGTCCCAGCACCTGCTGTACTGTCCCAGCACCTGGTGTACTGTCCCAGCACCTGCTACACTGTCCCAGCACCTGGTGTACTGTCACAGCACCTGCTGTACTGTCCCAGCACCTGGTGTACTGTCCCAGCACCTACTACACTGTCCCAGCACCTGGTGTACTGTCCCAGCACCTGCTGTACTGTCCCAGCACCTGCTGTACTGTCCCAGCACCTGCTGTACTGTCCCAGCACCTGCTGTACTGTCCCAGCACCTGCTGTACTGTCCCAGCACCTGCTGTACTGTCCCAGCACCTGCTGTACTGTCCTAGCACCTGGTGTACTGTCCCAGCACCTGCTGTACTGTCCCAGCACCTGCTGTACTGTCCCAGCACCTGGTGTACTGTCCCAGCACCTGGTGTACTGTCCCAGCACCTGGTGTACTGTCCCAGCACCTGCTACACTGTCCCAGCACCTGCTGTACTGTCCCAGCACCTGCTGTACTGTCCCAGCACCTGCTGTACTGTCCCAGCACCTGCTGTACTGTCCCAGCACCTGCTGTACTGTCCCAGCACCTGGTGTACTGTCCCAGCACCTGGTGTACTGTCCCAGCACCTGGTGTACTGTCCCAGCACCTGGTGTACTGTCATAGCACCTGGTGTACTGTCCCAGCACCTACTACACTGTCCCAGCACCTGGTGTACTGTCCCAGCACCTGGTGTACTGTCCCAGCACCTACTACACTGTCCCAGCACCTGGTGTACTGTCCCAGCACCTGCTGTACTGTCCCAGCACCTGCTGTACTGTCCCAGCACCTGGTGTACTGTCCCAGCACCTGCTGTACTGTCCCAGCACCTGCTGTACTGTCCCAGCACCTGCTGTACTGTCCCAGCACCTGCTATACTGTCCCAGCACCTGCTGTACTGTCCCAGCACCTGCTATACTGTCCCAGCACCTGCTGTACTGTCCCAGCACCTGCTATACTGTCCCAGCACCTGCTGTACTGTCCCAGCACCTGCTGTACTGTCCCAGCACCTGGTGTACTGTCCCAGCACCTGCTGTACTGTCCCAGCACCTGCTGTACTGTCCCAGCACCTGCTGTACTGTCCCAGCACCTGGTGTACTGTCCCAGCACCTGCTGTACTGTCCCAGCACCTGGTGTACTGTCCCAGCACCTGCTGTACTGTCCCAGCACCTACTACACTGTCCCAGCACCTGGTGTACTGTCCCAGCACCTGGTGTACTGTCCCAGCACCTGCTGTACTGTCCCAGCACCTGCTGTACTGTCCCAGCACCTGCTACACTGTCCCAGCACCTGCTATACTGTCCCAGCACCTGCTGTACTGTCCCAGCACCTGCTGTACTGTCCCAGCACCTGCTGTACTGTCCTAGCACCTGCTACACTATCCCAGCATCTGCTATACTGTCCCAGCACCTGCTGTACTGTCCCAGCACCTGCTGTACTGTCCCAGCACCTGCTGTACTGTCCCAGCATCTGCTGTACTGTCCCAGCACCTGCTGTACTGTCCCAGCACCTGCTGTACTGTCCTAGCACCTGCTACACTATTCCAGCATCTGCTACACTATCCCAGCATCTGCTATACTGTCCCAGCACCTGCTACACTGTCCCAGCACCTGGTGTACTGTCCCAGCACCTGCTGTACTGTCCCAGCACCTGCTGTACTGTCCCAGCACCTGCTGTACTGTCCCAGCACCTGCTACACTATCCCAGCATCTGCTACACTATCCCAGCATCTGCTATACTGTCCCAGCACCTGCTGTACTGTCCCAGCACCTGGTGTACTGTCCCAGCACCTGCTGTACTGTCCCAGCACCTGCTGTACTGTCCCAGCACCTGCTGTACTGTCCCAGCACCTGCTGTACTGTCCCAGCACCTGCTGTACTGTCCCAGCACCTGGTGTACTGTCCCAGCACCTGCTGTACTGTCCTAGCACCTGCTGTACTGTCCCAGCACCTGCTGTACTGTCCCAGCACCTGCTACACTGTCCCAGCACCTGCTACACTGTCCCAGCACCTGCTACACTGTCCCAGCACCTGCTACAGTGTCCCAGCACCTGCTGTACTGTCCCAGCACCTGCTACACTGTCCCAGCACCTGCTGTACTGTCCCAGCACCTGCTACACTGTCCCAGCACCTGCTGTACTGTCCCAGCACCTGCTACACTGTCCCAGCACCTGCTACACTGTCCCAGCACCTGCTGTACTGTCCCAGCACCTGCTACACTGTCCCAGCACCTGCTGTACTGTCCCAGCACCTGCTACACTGTCCCAGCACCTGCTGTACTGTCCCAGCACCTGCTACACTGTCCCAGCACCTGCTGTACTGTCCCAGCACCTGCTACACTGTCCCAGCACCTGCTACACTGTCCCAGCACCAGTCCCAAAGAACAGTCATGTTCCTAGGGTTAGTATAGCACATATATCCTATATTAAGACCTATAATAGCGTATACTAGGCCTCTGATTGGATGAAGGAGGGAAGGTAGAGAACCTGAGGGAGTGAGGAAGAATACCTGAAAGTGAGAGAGAAAGGGAGAGCCTCTCAGGGAGAGAAGTACCTCAAGGAGTGAGAGAGAGAGTTCCCTGAGATAGGAACAGGTAGGGGAAGGTCGACTTCCTACTCCTACCTTGGGGTAGGGGTAGGGGGGTGGGGGGGTTTGGGGGTTCCCTTCCTTGCCCCTCCCCCCCTCCCTCCCCCCCCCCCCCCTCAACAAGCGAGGCGCCAGAATAAACTGTTTGGCGTTGCGTAATATTTTGCGAGGTGAGGTTGAGTCTGGTACTACTCCCAGGTGTGTGTTGTGTTGTGTGGGGCAGGTGTGGGGGAGGGGGGGAGGGGATTGTGTGCGTGTGTGTTTGTGTAGATGGCGCGTGTGTACACTCCTAGTTGTACTCACCTAGTTGTGCTTGCGAGGGTTGAGCTCTGGCTCTTTGGTCCCGCCTCTCAACCGTCAATCAACAGGTGTACAGGTTCCTGAGCCTACTGGGCTCTATCATATCTACACTTGAAACTGTGTATGGAGTCAGCCTCCATCACATCACTTCCTAATGCATTCCATTTGTCAACCACTCTGACACTAAAAAAGTTCTTTCTAATATCTCTGTGGCTCATTTGGGCACTCAGTTTCCACCTGTGTCACCCTTGTGTTAAATAGCCTGTCTTTATCAACCCTGTCGATTCCCTTAAGAATCTTGAATGTGGTGATCATGTCCCCCATAATTCTTCTGTCTCCCAATGACGTGAGGTTTAATTCCCGTAGTCTCTCCTCGTAGCTCATACCTCTCAGCTCGGGTACTAGTCTGGTGGCAAACCTTTGAACCTTTTCCAGTTTAGTCTTATGCTTGACTAGATATGGACTCCATGCTGAGGCTGCATACTCCAGGATTGGTCTGACATATGTGGTATACAAAGTTCTGAATGATTCCTTACACAAGTTTCTAAAGGCCGTTCTTATGTTAGCCAACCTGGCATATGCTGCTGATGTTATCCTCTTGATATGAGCTTCCGGGGACAGGTCTGGCGTGATATCAAACCCCAGGTCTTTCTCTCTCTCTGACTCTTGAAGTATTTCATCTCCCAAATGATACCTTGTATCTGGTCTCCTGCTTCCTACACCTATCTTCATTACATTACATTTGCTTGGGTTAAACTCTAACAACCAATTGTTCGAGATATATATATATATATATATATATATATATATATATATATATATATATATATATATATATATATATATATATATGTATGTGTGTGTGTGTTTTTGTGCGACATAGCGTGTATTGGTGTTTGATTGCGTGCGGTTGTGTGACTGTGTGTACTCACCTAGTTGTGCTTGCTTAGAGTACTAGGCCTAGTTGTAGGCCTAGTACTCTCAGACTCTTGCCCTGAGTGGCCAGTCTTGACCTGATTGGCCAGTCTTAGCATCTTGTCTTCCCACTCCTGTGGCAATCCTCCGGTATCTCCACTACACCGTGACCTTCACCTGCAGGTCGGCGTTCAATCCCCGACCGTCCCAAAGGTGTTTGGGCACCATTCCTTTCCCCCCGTCCCATCCCAAATCCTTATCCTGACCCCTTCCCAGTGCTGTATAGTGGTAATGGCTTGGTGGTTTCTCCTGATAATTAGCTTACTTTCAGAGAGAGAGAAAGAGAGGCAGAGAGAGAGAGAGAGAGAGAGAGAGAGAGAGAGAGAGAGAGAGAGAGAGAGAGAGAGAGAGAGAGAGAGAGAGAGAGAGGCACCTTCTTGCTTGCAGTTTCACCTGGACCCGGATTCACGAAGTCCATTCCATCCAGCGGTCGACCCCACAGACGCATAAACTTTTACATGCTGTTCATTTAAAACAGGAATTTTCTCAAATATAAATTAGTTTATTAGCATATATAGACATAGGTTAGGTGTTTAGGTTCTGTTGGCGATTATTTGTATATGTAGTACGTGGGTGAAGCATTTACAGCTTTGTGGTTCGAACAAAATTCGTCAGTGAAGCACTTGTTCCGGAAGTGTTCGAATGTCAGCAGTTGTGAGTCGTGTGTAAACCGTTTTTCATTCATAAACAGCTGGGGGTTTGGCGGGTGGATGGAATCACTTTTGGATCTTTGTTTGGAGGACGGGCTGGAGGACGGGCTGCATTAACTGTTTAATAATTGTAATCAAAGCCGCCGAAGATTGAGAAAAGATGGACGGCTTCGTAAGTGCTTGCGTAACTGCTTCGTGAATCTGGCCCCAGGTTCCTTATGTGATAGTTTCAAATTACTGTACATTCTCACGAAATAAACGAGTTTCAAGAACCAGGCTTCAGATGAGCAGAGGTAGGATAACAGCTCTTGCTTGCTGTTTCACCAGGTTCCTTAAATGATAGTTCCCTGTTTGATAGCTTTCAAAGTACATTCTCACGAAATAAACGCGTTTCTAGCAGCAGACTTCAGATGAGCAGAGGTAGGATAACAGCTCTTGCTTGCACATTCACCAGACACGTCATTTGTCAGACCATATGAACCCCAGCCCTTAATTAAAAAAAACCACCCACCCACATCTCCCTTTAAGTATTCAAGTGGGCCTCCCACCACAAACGTGTCCGCAAGCACACACACACACCCTAACCATCCCAGCCACGACCTGCAGACGATAACAATGCTATCCCAGCCTCCACAAGCCTCTGCCAGGAGCTCTCAAGACACTTGCTATCTCCCCCACGTAGCCCCACTTAATATTCCAGGTAGCACAGGTACCTTTAGGCAACGAGCCTAGCAACGGTTTATACCCAGGTCAGGTATCGTGAGATTTACCGTACGGCTATCGTAGCAACGATATCATAGTGCCGTACCGTGTAATATTAATTACTGCGTTGGGGGGACAAGCTGCCACAAGATTGAAAACACTGTTATCATGGATGCTTTTTTTTGGAAAGGTAAGTACTCCCAGGGAGAAGTGATATCATAAAGTACCACAGGTAGGCCTCAGGTACCACAGGTAGGCCTCGGGTACCACAGGTAGGCCTCGGGTACCACAGGTAGGCCTCGGGTACCACAGGTAGGCCTCAGGTACCACAGGTAGGCCACAAGTACCACAGGTAGGCCACAGGTACCACAGGTAGGCCTCAGGTACCACAGGTAGGCCACAAGTACCACAGGTAGGCCACAGGTACCACAGGTAGGCCTCAGGTACCACAGGTAGGCCTCAGGTACCACAGGTAGGCCTCAGGTACCACAGGTAGGCCTCAGGTACCACAGGTAGGCCTCAGGTACCACAGGTAGGCCTCAGGTACCACAGGTAGGCCTCGGGTACCACAGGTAGGCCTCAGGTACCATAGGTAGGCCTCAGGTACCACAGGTAGGCCTCAGGTACCACAGGTAGGCCACAAGTACCACAGGCAGGCCTCAGGTACCACAGGTAGGCCTCAGGTACTACAGGTAGGCCTCAGGTACCACAGGTAGGCCTCGGGTACCACAGGTAGGCCTCAGGTACCACAGGTAGGCCACAAGTACCACAGGTAGGCCTCAGGTACCACAGGTAGGCCTCGGGTACCACAGGTAGGCCTCAGGTACCACAGGTAGGCCACAAGTACCACAGGTAGGCCTCAGGTTCCACAGGTAGGCCTCGGGTACCACAGGTAGGCCTCGGGTTCCACAGGTAGGCCTCAGGTACCACAGGTAGGCCACAAGTACCACAGGTAGGCCTCGGGTACCACAGGTAGGCCACAAGTACCACAGGTAGGCCTCGGGTACCACAGGTAGGCCTCGGGTACCACAGGTAGGCCACAAGTACCACAGGTAGGCCACAGGTACCACAGGTAGGCCACAAGTACCACAGGTAGGCCACAAGTACCACAGGTAGGACTCGGGTACCACAGGTAGGCCTCGGGTACCACAGGTAGGCCTCGGGTTCCACAGGTAGGCCTCAGGTACCACAGGTAGGCCACAAGTACCACAGGTAGGCCTCGGGTACCACAGGTAGGCCACAAGTACCACAGGTAGGCCTCGGGTACCACAGGTAGGCCTCGGGTACCACAGGTAGGCCACAAGTACCACAGGTAGGCCACAGGTACCACAGGTAGGCCACAAGTACCACAGGTAGGCCACAAGTACCACAGGTAGGACTCGGGTACCACAGGTAGGCCTCGGGTACCACAGGTAGGCCTCGGGTACCACAGGTAGGCCTCGGGTACCACAGGTAGGCCTCGGGTACCACAGGTAGGCCTCAGGTACCACAGGTAGGCCACAAGTACCACAGGTAGGCCTCAGGTACCACAGGTAGGCCTCAGGTACCACAGGTAGGCCTCAGGTACCGCAGGTAGGCCTCAGGTACCACAGGTAGGCCTCAGGTACCACAGGTAGGCCTCAGGTACCACAGGTAGGCCTCAGGTACCATAGGTAGGCCTCAGGTACCACAGGTAGGCCTCAGGTACCATAGGTAGACCTCGGGTACCACAGGTAGGCCTCAGGTACCACAGGCAGGCCTCAGGTACCACAGGTAGGCCACAAGTACCACAGGTAGGCCTCAGGTACCATAGGTAGGCCTCGGGTACCACAGGTAGGCCTCAGGTACCACAGGCAGGCCTCGGGTACCACAGGTAGGCCACAAGTACCACAGGTAGGCCTCAGGTTCCATAGGTAGGCCTCGGGTACCACAGGTAGGCCTCAGGTACCACAGGTAGGCCTCGGGTACCACAGGTAGGCCTCAGGTACCATAGGTAGGCCTCGGGTACCATAGGTAGGCCTCGGGTACCACAGGTAGGCCTCGGGTACCACAGGTAGGCCTCAGGTACCACAGGTAGGCCACAGGTACCACAGGTAGGCCTCAGGTACCACAGGTAGGCCACAGGTACCAAAGGTAGGCCTCAGGTACCACAGGTAGGCCTCAGGTACCACAGGTAGGCCTCATGTACCACAGGTAGGCCTCAGGTACCACAGGTAGGCCTCAGGTACCACAGGTAGGCCTCAGGTACCATAGTTAGGCCTCGGGTACCACAGGTAGGCCTCAGGTACCACAGGCAGGCCTCGGGAACCACAGGTAGGCCTCAGGTACCATAGTTAGGCCTCGGGTACCACAGGTAGGCCTCAGGTACCACAGGTAGGCCTCAGGTACCATAGTTAGGCCTCGGGTACCACAGGCAGGCCTCAGGTACCACAGGTAGGCCTCAGGTACCATAGGTAGGCCTCAGGTACCACAGGCAGGTCTCAGGTACCACAGGTAGGCCTCAGGTACCATAGGTAGGCCTCAGGTACCACAGGCAGGCCTCAGGTACCACAGGTAGGCCTCAGGTACCATAGTTAGGCCTCGGGTACCACAGGTAGGCCTCAGGTACCACAGGTAGGCCTCAGGTACCATAGTTAGGCCTCGGGTACCACAGGCAGGCCTCAGGTACCACAGGCAGGCCTCAGGTACCACAGGTAGGCCTCAGGTACCATAGGTAGGCCTCAGGTACCACAGGCAGGCCTCAGGTACCACAGGTAGGCCTCAGGTACCATAGGTAGGCCTCAGGTACCACAGGTAGGCCTCAGGTACCACAGGTAGGCCTCAGGTACCACAGGTAGGCCTCAGGTACCACAGGTAGGCCTCAGGTACCATAGGTAGGCCTCAGGTACCACAGGTAGGCCTCAGGTACCACAGGTAGGCCTCAGGTACCATAGGTAGGCCTCAGGTACCATAGGTAGGCCTCAGGTACCACAGGTAGGCCTCAGGTACCACAGGCAGGCCTCAGGTACCATAGGTAGGCCTCAGGTACCACAGGCAGGCCTCAGGTACCACAGGTAGGCCTCAGGTACCATAGGTAGGCCTCGGGTACCACAGCCAGGCCTCAGGTACCACAGGGCCACACTCCCACACTGTGGGAGATATTCCAATCCTTAACAGGTAAGATATTCCAATCCTTAACAACACCAAAAAAATCCTCCCTAATCACCCCCACCTTCCCCCCCCCCCAATCGTGTGGCAAACCCCATGACATCACCAGCAGGAGAGTTCTTGACAGGTCTTGACAGAGTGCCTCAAAGTGCCACTTAGTGCCAATATGTTCATCCAAAAATATTAATGCTAAAAAAATGCCTTTAATAATTAAAAATAATAGAATTACAATTGTATTAAAAATAAGGGGTTAGTAATTATTTAACTAGCCTAGCCTAACCTAGCCTAGCCTAGCCTAACCTAGCCTAGCCTAACCTAGCCTAGCCTAGCCTAGCCTAGCCTAACCTAGCCTAGCCTAGCCTAGCCTAACCTAGCCTAGCCTAGCCTAGCCTAGCCTAACCTAGCCTAGCCTAGCCTAACCTAACCTAACCTAGCCTAACCTAGCCTAGCCTAGCCTAGCCTAGCCTAGCCTAGCCTAACCTAACCTAACCTAGCCTAACCTGACCTAACCTAACCTAGCGTAACCTAACCTAACCTAGCCTAACCTAGCCTAACTTGCCGGAGCCGGTCGGCCGAGCGGACAGCACGCTGGACTTGTGAACCTGTGGTCCTGGGTTCGATCCCAGGCGCCGGCGAGAAACATTGGGCAGAGTTTCTTTCACCCTATGCTCCTGTTACCTAGCAGTAAAATAGGTACCTGGGTGTTAGTCAGGTGTCACGGGCTGCTTCCTGGGGGTGGAGGCCTGGTCGAGGACCGGGCCGCGGGGACACTAAAAGCCCCGAAATCATCTCAAGACTCAAGATAACTTAACCTAACCTAGCCTAGCCTAGCCTAGACTAGCCTAGCCTATCAAGACCGATTCTGATAAGTCGCGGAAACCGTCTATAATACGACGCTTTTAACGTCACCAAACCACCGTGATTTTGACGTTTTGGTCGAAAGGGTTAACATTGCGGTGGATGAGTTGTTTTTAACCGTTAACAGAAAGAAACAATGGTTCTCTGTTTTTGGATCTGTTGAGGAGTTTGGCAACAGGAGGGAGGTGGATTTGGCAACATTTTGGTGACAAGGGTATAGTTGCCGTTCCGTTAATTGTCCCACGTTACTGTTAGTTAGTTTTTGTTTGTCCTAAAGTTTAATTGTCGGCTCATTTGCATATTGAAACAAAAACAAAGTTCAGTGTGATCATGGCCTGAGGGTGTGGCCCTGTGGTCCAGTGTGGGGTGTGGCCCTGTGGCCCTTGTGGTCCAGTGTGGGGGTGTGGCCCTGTGGTCCAGTGTGGAGGTGTGCCCCTGTGGTCCAGTGTGGGGGTGTGGCCCTGTGGTCCAGTATGGAGTGTGGCCCCTGTGGTCCAGTGTGGAGTGTGGCCCCTGTGGTCCAGTGTGGAGTGTGGCCCTGTGGTCCAGTGTGGGGTGTGGCCCCTGTGGTCCAGTGTGGGGTGTGGCCCTGTGGTCCAGTGTGGGGTGTGGCCCTGTGGTCCAGTGTAGGGTGTGGCCCTGTGGTCCAGTGTGGGGTTGTGGCCCTGTGGTCCAGTATGGAGTGTGGCCCCTGTGGTCCAGTGTGGAGTGTGGCCCCTGTGGTCCAGTGTGGAGTGTGGCCCTGTGGTCCAGTGTGGGGTGTGGCCCCTGTGGTCCAGTGTGGGGTGTGGCCCTGTGGTCCAGTGTGGGGTTGTGGCCCTGTGGTCCAGTATGGAGTGTGGCCCCTGTGGTCCAGTGTGGAGTGTGGCCCCTGTGGTCCAGTGTGGAGTGTGGCCCTGTGGTCCAGTGTGGAGTGTGGACCAGTGTGGCCCTATGGACCAGTTGGAGTGTGGCCCTGTGGTCCAGTGTGGAGTGTGGCGCCTGTGGTCCAGTGTGGAGTGTGGCCCTGTGGTCCAGTGTGGAGTGTGGCCCTGTGGACCAGTTTGGAGTGTGGCCCTGTGGTCCAGTGTGGAGTGTGGCCCTGTGGACCAGTTGGAGTGTGGCCCTGTGGTCCAGTGTGGAGTGTGGCGCCTGTGGTCCAGTGTGGAGTGTGGCCCTGTGGTCCAGTGTGGAGTGTGGCCCTGTGGACCAGTTTGGAGTGTGGCCCTGTGGACCAGTGTGGAGTGTGGCCCTGTGGCCCCTGTGGTCCAGTGTGGGGTGTGGCCCTGTGGTCCAGTGTGGGGGTGTCGCCCTGTGGTCCAGTATGGAGTGTGGCCCCTGTGGTCCAGTGTGGAGTGTGGCCCCTGTGGTCCAGTGTGGAGTGTGGCCCTGTGGTCCAGTGTGGGGTGTGGCCCTGTGGCCCCTGTGGTCCAGTGTGGGGTGTGGCCCTGTGGTCCAGTGTGGGGTGTGGCCCTGTGGCCCCTGTGGTCCAGTGTGGGGTGTGGCCCTGTGGTCCAGTGTGGGGGGTGTGGCCCTGTGGTCCAGTATGGAGTGTGGCCCCTGTGGTCCAGTGTGGAGTGTGGCCCCTGTGGTCCAGTGTGGAGTGTGGCCCTGTGGTCCAGTGTGGAGTGTGGACCAGTGTGGCCCTGTGGACCAGTTGGAGTGTGGCCCTGTGGTCCAGTGTGGAGTGTGGCGCCTGTGGTCCAGTGTGGAGTGTGGCCCTGTGGTCCAGTGTGGAGTGTGGCCCTGTGGACCAGTTTGGAGTGTGGCCCTGTGGTCCAGTGTGGAGTGTGGCCCTGTGGTCCAGTGTGGAGGTGTGGCCCTGTGGACCAGTGTGGAGTGTGGCCCTGTGGACCAGTGTGGAGTGTGGCCCTGTGGTCCAGTGTGGAGTGTGGTCCAGTGTGGAGGTGTGGACCAGTGTGGAGTGTGGCCCTGTGGTCCAGTGTGGGGTGTGGCCCTGTGGTCCAGTGTGGAGTATGGCCCTGTGGACCAGTGTGGAGTGTGGTCCTGTGGTCCAGTGTGGGGGTGTGGCCCTGTGGACCAGTGTGGAGTGTGGCCCTGTGGTCCAGTGTGGAGTGTGGCCCTGTGGTCCAGTGTGGGGGTGTGGCCCTGTGGTCCAGTGTGGAGTGTGGCCCTGTGGACCAGTGTGGAGTGTGGCCCTGTGGTCCAGTGTGGAGTGTGGCCTTGTGGACCAGTGTGGAGTGTGGCCCTGTGGACCAGTGTGGGGGTGTGGCCCTGTGGTCCAGTGTGGAGTGTGGCCCTGTGGACCAGTGTGGAGTGTGGCCCTGTGGACCAGTGTGGGGGTGTGGCCCTGTGGTCCAGTGTGGAGTGTGGCCCTGTGGACCAGTGTGGAGTGTGGCCCTGTGGACCAGTGTGGGGGTGTGGCCCTGTGGACCAGTGTGGGGGTGTGGCCCTGTGGACCAGTGTGGAGTGTGGCCCTGTGGACCAGTGTGGAGTGTGGCCCTGTGGACCAGTGTGGGGGTGTGGCCCTGTGGTCCAGTGTGGAGTGTGGCCCCTGTGGTCCAGTGTGGGGGTGTGGCCCTGTGGTCCAGTGTGGGGGTGTGGCCCTGTGGACCAGTGTGGAGTGTGGCCCTGTGGACCAGTGTGGGGGTGTGGCCCTGTGGTCCAGTGTGGGGGTGTGGCCCTGTGGACCAGTGTGGAGTGTGGCCCCTGTGGTCCAGTGTGGGGGTGTGGCCCTGTGGTCCAGTGTGGGGGTGTGGCCCTGTGGACCAGTGTGGAGTGTGGCCCTGTGGACCAGTGTGGGGGTGTGGCCCTGTGGTCCAGTGTGGGGGTGTGGCCCTATGGTCCAGTGTGGAGTGTGGCCCCTGTGGTCCAGTGTGGGGTGTGGCCCCTGTGGTCCAGTGTGGGGGTGTGGCCCTGTGGTCCAGTGTGGGGGTGTGGCCCTGTGGTCCAGTGTGGGGGTGTGGCCCTGTGGACCAGTGTGGAGTGTGGCCCCTGTGGTCCAGTGTGGGGGTGTGGCCCTGTGGTCCAGTGTGGGGGTGTGGCCCTGTGGTCCAGTGGGCAGAATCATGCACAACTGTCTGAAAATTCTTTGATAAGATACAACAAGAACGAAGCAAAAAAAAGGGAATCTGCTTAATTTTATTGAACTTCCAGAAAGATATTGACACAGTGCCTTGCAGAGACTAATTTGCAGACTGGTAATGGAGAGGGTGGGGAGGGTATGCTGCCTTTTACTTGACTGCCAGAAAGACATTGACATCACTTGCCTCTTCTGGCATTAAGGTTACAAAGGTAGCCTAGTTGGCCTGCCTTCACGAGCAAATAAAATATCCACCGCTGAAATTGTAACAAAAACCAGCCTACCATGTGGAGGTTCCGGGGATCAACGGCCCCGCGGCCCGGTCTCCCACCAGGCCTCCCAGTTGGTTATCAGGACAACCAGGCTGTTGGACGCGGCTGTATCAGTCTGAAACTTCCATAATCTAGCCACAAATCACCATTATAGTTGAAGAGGGAAAGAGGGACATTGCGGCGCCTGGTGGCTGAGTGGACAGCACGCTAGATACGTAATCCTGTGGATTGGGGGTTCGATTCCCAGCGCCGGCGGAAACAAATGGGCAGAGTTTCTTTCACCCTGATGGCCCTGTTACCTAGCAATAAATAGGTACCTGGGAGTTAGACAGCTGTTACAGGCTGCTTCCTGTGTGTGTGTGTGTGTGTGTGTGTGTGTGTGTGTGTGTGTGTGTGTGTGTGTGTGTGTGTGTGTGTGTGTGTGTGTGTGTGTGGAAAAAAAAATAAAAAAAATAAAAATAAACAGTTGATTGACAGTTGAGAGGCGGGCTGAAAGAGCAGATCTCAACTCCCGCAAACACAACTAGGTGAATACAACTAGGTGAATACAACTATGTGAATACAACAAGGTGAATACAACAAGGTGAATACAACTAGGTGAATACAACTAGATGAATACAACTAGGGGAATACAACTAGGGGAATACAACAATGTGAATACAACTAGGTGAATACAGCAGGTACAGTTGGCGTCACCACCAGCGAGGAGAACAAAGCTTCTAGAGACTGTGTCGCAGCTCAAGCACTACACAGTAAACACCTCACCCAGAGCCCCACAAAATGCCAGTATTAAACAACCAGCAGATGACACCAGATTAAACCCCATTAATTATTGACACATCCAAGATCTACAAAGCAATCTTTTTTTATTATCCACCCGGGCCAGCAGGCGTTGATTTATAGGATTTAGACCCCCAACACTTGGCGATACTGAGCAAGGTTTTTCTTCACATGGAACTCACAAGGCTTGTCAACATGTCTCTTGATATGCCTGAGGTCATTAGGCTCCTCTTTTTCAGGGTTATCTCTGTGTTGTTTATTGGACGAATGAGGGGAGTCAGGCCAATCACTATTGGCAATGGTCTCTAATGCCTCCTTGCCAAGGCTGCTTGGATCTGGGACCCAGCTATTTGCACTGGACGGTAGATCAACGGTCTCGCTTCTTGCTGGTCGGCGTTCAATTCCCGGCCGTCCAATTGGTTGGGGACCATTTCCTCCCTCTGCCCCTATCAAGGGATGGGATGTAACACAAGGCGCGATGAAATCAGTGTCATCATTAAGAGGGGGGCCTTGTTACTGCTCAGTGTCCAGCAGAGAGAGAGCCTCATCTAAATGTCCTGTAATTCTACAGCCTTTGCTTTTCGACGGGATGGGATCACACTATGCCTATGGTAGGCAACTGGTGTGTGGGATTATAACTGTGTCCCCACCCTGGCAGCTACATACATCTCCCTCTCTGTTGGTCAAGCAGGAACCACTGACACACACACACACACACACACACACACACACACACAAGGACTCAGCACAACTTATATTTCTATAGGCTCCAAAACCCACGGTCCATGGGGGTGAGAGTGCAAGGGGGTTTCTCAAGGATTTGGGTTCTAAGCTCATCGAATCAACATGAGGCCCCAAGAGCAGCAAGCTTCCTCTACCAGCGCCTCACAGTCGCGATCCAGAGAGGCAATAACTTCATACTGGGCTCCTGCTAAGCGTAGGAGAAGTGTGAAGAATTCTTCAACCTCTAGATAACTTTATTTCAATATTAATGTTCATATTTTGTACCCAATCAGTTTTGTACCTGTGTAACCTTGTATAATAGAGTACATAATAATAATAATTATTTATATTATTATTATAAAAAGGGGGGTGGTAGAAGCAAATTCTCATACGTATATAGAATTAAATGACGTTTTTTTTATCTGAATGCCCTTTATTCTCTTCTCCAAGGCGATGGGTCGCCCCACAGAAGCCACACACATAGACAATTACTGATAGATAAGACCAATCACCACACTCTTTAGCTGACCCCTTATTCCTACCAAAAAGTCATCAGTTGGCACTAAGTATGCCAATTGATGACTTGGCACTAAGTGTGCCAACCACCACTTGACCTTCCTTGGCCTCGTCTCAGGCACTCCTTAACGAGCGGCATACCTCAGAATCACCCTCGAGTTGCGAAACAGCCAAATCCACTTTTAGGGAATATCAACGTTGACCTTTTTTTTTCTTCGTGGGGGGTGGGGGGGTAGAGAGGAGAATGGAGATGGATGGAGGAGAGGGAATAGGAGATAGTGAGAGAGAGAGAGAGTGAGAGAGAGAGAGAGAGAGAGAGAGAGAGAGAGAGAGAGAGAGAGAGAGAGAGAGAGAGAGAGAGAGAGAGAGAGAGATTTCACTTGACAGAAATGTTCTGTCATGTGAAATAGGCTGAAATAGGTTTAAGGTAATCTGAAGTGAAATTGGTATATCGACACCTTCACTGTTTGCCTGGGCATGAGTTGCTAAATCACAGTTCCCAGAGTGCAAGTTATTGGGCAGTGTTACTCATCCTGTGAGTGAACACACCATCATGACAGTAATATTGGACAGTGTTACTCATCCTGTGAGTGAACACACTATCATGACAGTAATATTGGACAGTGTTACTCATCCTGTGAGTGAACACACCAGAATAATAGCAGCAGAAGACAGTGTTACTCATCTTATGAGTGACCAGGATTATGATCAAATGTTCACTCACAGAACAGAGAAACACTTTCCCCAATAAATTCGACTCTCATAACAAGATTCAGAAACCGTCACTAAATCGTTGTTACAACACTAACTACCATTCGCAGTATGATCGTAATGTCTGAAACACGCTTGTTACACCATCACTGCAGTTAAGACAGTGACTCCACTTGCTCTCATTGGGAGTAAGATGCTCTCATGACTCTTACATTCTTCCTTCTGGTCAATAAAGAGTGATTCGATTTGACATCAGAATGGTGTGAAAATCATTGGAACACTCTTGGGATTCGAACCTGCGTTCAGGGCGCGCTTGGGAAGTCCCAGAACGCTAGTTTGAATCCACGGAGGGACCCCCAATGATTTCAAGAGTTCCAATTATTATCTGGTAATAAGAGTAATAGCAGTTGGTGGTGATTAAGGCGAGAGGTGCGAACTAAACTATAGTTGTTGTCGTTAAAAGATTCGCTACCTGATACAAAGTTCCAAGCAGCACGGGCTATGGTGAGCCCGCGGGACGTTAGACTATAGAGTGTAGTGCTGTAAGGGGCTTGTATGCTGGCATACACTTGAATCATTTCTGGGATAGTCCACTCTCCCTCGTCCTTCATTGAGTTTATGACTGACGCTTGAGTGGTGCCGCGCGAGCTGTGTCTCGAGTGTTACTTGAACCAACACGAGTACCTGGTGAGAGAGAGGGAGAGAGAGAGAGAGAGAGAGAGAGGGAGAGAGAGAGAGAGAGAGAAGGGTGGAGAGAGAGAGGGGGGAAAGAGAGGGGGGAAAGAGAGAGGGGGGGAGAGAGAGAGAGGGGGGGAAGAGAGAGGGGGGAGAGAGAGAGAGAGAGAGAGAGAGAGAGAGAGAGAGAGAGAGAGAGAGAGAGAGAGAGAGAGAGAGAGAGAGAGAGAGAGAGAGAGAGAGAGAGAGAGAGAGAAACATTAATTCTACAAAGCTTCACAACATCCCAATCTCTTTCCTCTCTCACACACACACACACACACACACACACACACACACACACACACACACACACACACACACACACACACACACACACACACACACACATCTGGTAACACATCTGGAGAGAAGGGACTTCGTGACAAATCGCCAACATGGGTTCAGGGAGGGTAAATCTTGCCTGACTGGCTTAATAGAATTCTATGACCAGGTGACACAGATTAAGCAAGAAAGAGAGGGCTGGGCGGACTGCATTTTCTTGGATTGTCGGAAAGCCTTTGACACAGTACAGCTTAAGAGGCTGGTACATAAGCTGGAGAGACAGGCAGGTGTAGCTGGTAAGGTGCTCCAGTGGATAAGGGAGTACCTAAGCAATAGGAAGCAGAGAGTTACGGTGAGGGGTGAGACCTCCGATTGGCGTGAAGTCACCAGTGGAGTCCCACAGGGCTCTGTACTCGGTCCTATCTTGTTTCTGATATATGTAAATGATCTCCCGGAGGGTATAGATTCATTTCTCTCAATGTTTGCGGACGATGCCAAAATTATGAGAAGGATTAAGACAGAAGAGGACTGTTTAAGGCTTCAAGAAGACCTAGACAAACTGCAGGAATGGTCGAACAAGTGGTTGTTAGAGTTTAACCCAACCAAATGTAATATAATGAAGATAGGTGTAGGGAGCAGGAGGCCAAATACAAGGTATTATCTGGGAGAGGAAATTCTTCAGGAGTCAGAGAAAGAAAAAGACTTGGGAGTTGATATCACGCCAGACCTGTCTCCTGCAGCACATATCAAGAGGATAACATCAGCGGCATATGCCAGGCTGGCCAACATACGAACGGCATTCAGAAATTTGTGTAAAGAATCATTCAGAACTTTGTATACCACATATGTCAGGCCAATCCTGGAGTATGCAGCCCCAGCATGGAGTCCATATCTAGTCAAGGATAAGACTAAACTGGAAAAGGTTCAAAGGTTTGCCACCAGACTAGTACCCGAGCTGAGAGGTATGAGCTACGAGGAGAGACTACGGGAATTAAACCTCACTTCGCTGGAAGACAGAAGAGTTAGGGGGGACATGATCACCACATTCAAGATTCTCAAGGGAATTGATAGGGTAGATAAAGACAGGTTATTTAACACAAGGGGAACACGCACAAGGGGACACAGGTGGAAACTGAGTGCCCAAATGAGCCACAGAGATATTAGAAAGAACTTTTTTAGTGTCAGAGTGGTTGACAAATGGAATGCATTAGGGGGTAATGTGGTGGAGGCTGACTCCATACACAGTTTCAAGTGTAGATATGACAGAGCCCAGTAGGCTCAGGAATCTGTACACCTGTTGATTGACGGTTGAGAGGCGGGACCAAAGAGCCAGAGCTCAACCCCCGCAAACACAACTAGGTGAGTACAACTAGGTGAGTACACACACACACACACACACACACACACACACACACACACACACACACACACACACGCACACACACACACACACACACACACACACACAACAACAAACATACACACACACACACACACACACACACACACACACACACACACACACACGCACACACACACACACACACACACACACAACAACAAACACACACACACACACACACACACACACACACACAACAAACATACACACACACACACACACACACACACACACACACACACACACACACACACACACACACACATACACACACACACACATACACACACACACACACACACGCACACACACACACAACAAACATACACACACACACACGCACACACACACACACATACACACACACACACACACACAACAAACATACACACACACACACACACACACACACATACACACACACACACAACAAACATACACACACACACACACACACACACACACACATACACACACACACACATACACACACACATACATACACACACACACACACACACACACAACAAACATACACACACACACACACACACACACACACACATACACACACACACACAACAAACATACACACACACACACACACACATACACACACACACACACACACACACACACACACACACACAACAAACATACACACACACACACACACACACACACATACACACACACACACACACACACACACACACACCAACAAACATACACACACACACACACACACACCAACAAACATACACACACACACACACACACACAACAAACATACACACAATCTGGTTAATATATATATTTCCTGGCGCACAAAACGGTGGATGCATACAAGAAAACTGTTAAATTATAATATGAACTAGTTATACAATGTTGACTAAACAACATATAGTCAAACCAGAGGGGACAAGGCTCCACATCCCAACGCCACTACAAACCCTCTCTCTCTCCCTTGAGAATGAGCAGTCTCCGTGGTGTAGTGGTAAGACACTCGCCTGGCGTTCCGCGAGCGCTATGTCATGGGTTCGTATCCTGGCCGGGGAGGATTTACTGGACGCAATTCCTTAACTGTAGCCTCTGTTTAACGCAACAGTAAAATGTGTACTTGGATGAAAAAACGATTCTTCGCGGCAGGGGATCGTATTCCAGGGACCATAGGATTAAGGACTTGCCCGAAACGCTACGCGTACTAGTGGCTCTACAAGAATGTAACAACTCTTGTATATATCTCAAAAAAAAAAAAACCATTCCTAACCTGTCACCTATTCTCTTGCCGGCACAAGGCCTTCACAGAGCCCCCCTGAACAAAAAGATTTGTTTTTAATTAAATTCTAATTAATTAATCATTCTAATTAAAACAAGAGAGAATACAAAATAACACTAAATCAAAAAAAGAAAAAACTAGAAACAACGTTCAAATGAAGGAAGAAGAAAAAGAGAGGATAAGAATGGAGAAAGAAGACACAGATAATCACAATGTCAACAAGATGAAAATAGAGGTAAAGAGCATAGCAGTGAAGGTTTAATATGAAGAGATGAAGAGAAGCAGATGAAGAGAAGCAAGAGAGAAGAGTGTCAGTAGGAGAAGGAGGGAAACTGAGGACCTTCCCCTTGACCATTCACACACACGTGTACAATACAATACAAATACAATACAATTTTATTTAGGTAAGGTACATACATACAATAAATATTTACAAGGATTGTTTAACTTATAGGTATAGCTAGTACATACAATGCCTAAAGCCACTATTACGCAAAGCGTTTCGGGCATTAACGCTGTAATTTAACATTAACGCTGTAATTTAACATTAACGCTGTAATTTAACATTAACGCTGTAAATTAACATTAACGCTGTAATTTAACATTAACGCTGTAAATTAACATTAACGCTGTAATTTAACATTAACGCTGTAAATTAACATTAACGCTGTAAATTAACACCGGGTTTCGGTGTAGGGAAAAGTGTCTTAGTGTGCACTCTCTCACGCTCATACGCCAACAACTGATCATCACTGGAGATTTTAACCAATTTTTAAGCCATTTCGACTATATAGCACTTGGAAGGGAACAGGATAAAGATTTGGGATGGGACGGAGGAAAGGAATGGTGCCCAACCACTTGTGGACGGTCGGGGGTTTGAAATTAGAGGGAACACAAAAGTGTGGAAACGGTTCAGACTTGAGAATGGTCCAGGACGGACCGAAACGTCGTCGTCCCTTCACCTTCTAGTGTGTGGTCTGGTCAACAAACGGTTCAGAGTTTGCAAAATGGATGTAGACCTTAATCACTACTAAAGGGCTAGACATAGGAACGTCAAAATTAGATGGGAAACATAATTAGAAAGTGATAATATCAGAACGTAACAAATAACCAAAACTCTACATGTACGTATAAAAAAGGTGACATAATGATCAGCTATTCGGACTGACAAGAGAAAGGGTTTTAGCAGAAACTGACAAGGAAATATGTGACATACAAAAACAAAATTCATGAAATTTTAAAATTGGAATAAATAAGCTGCTAGATAAATGCATGATCCTCTATCATTCGAAAGTATGAGAGACATATAATGTGAACTTGAACTCTCAGTACTGGAGAAGAGATATTACAAGGGCATACAAGATTCTTAGATAAACTGACTGGCCCGGGCACGATCCCCTGCCCCACCTCCCTCCAGGCCCTTGGTAACTACCCCACAGGAGGATGAGCCTACCCAAGCAGCCCTGCCCATGGAATGGCTTCCTACACCTGTGGGGGAGGGTGGGTGAAAATGGATATACGAAAGTGAGCTTCAAGGTAATATAATCAGACATCGATGTGATTACCAATAAAGCAAGTGAACTGGCCAAAAGAGCGCATGAAGAAACTCCAGATGTAATAGGACTCACAGAAACGAAATTGTCAGGCATCATAACAAATGCAGTGTTTCCAAAGGACTGCTATATAGCAAGGAAAGAGAAGGAAGGGAGAGGAGGAGGAGGAGGAGGAGGAGTGGCCCTGCTGATAAGGAAGGTCCGGAGTTTTGAAGAGATGGAAATTCCGGGTTGTGAAGGATTCAGACTACACATAACAGGATCCAAGACAATGGGTGGACCTAAGATGATAGTGGCAGTCATTTACAACCCTCCACAAAATAACAGAAGACCTAGACAGGAGTTTGATAGGAACAACATGGCAACCAATAATATAATAGAGAGAGCAGCTTCAGTTGCCTGCAGGAAAGGATCCAGACTCTTAATCATGGGCAACTTCAACCATGGAAAGATAGACTGGAAGAATAGGGACCCACATGGTGGTGCAGATACATGGAGAGCTAAACTCTTGGAAGTGGCAACAAGGAATTTTCTGAGCCAGCATGTCAGAGAACCCACAAGAATGAGAGGCAATGATGAAGCAGTTAGACTCAACCTGATATTCACATTGAATGAATCAGAAATAAGGGAAGTCAAATTTGAAGCCCCCATAGGAATGAGTGACCACAGTGTATTGACATTTGAGTACTTGGTGGAGGTAGGGATAACCTATCCAAGGAAAGGATCGGAAAGGAAAAGGCTAAACTACCGAAGAGGAAAATATGACGAGATGAGAAACTTCCTAATGGGAAGAGTTTCCATGGGAAACAGAACTCAGAGAAAAGACTGTAAAGGATATGATGAATTATGTCACCCAGAAGTGCCAGGAAGCTGCAGACAGGTTCATCCCACCCCAAAAAGAGGAAAAATGAAAAGCAACAGAAAAATTTATGGTTCAATCAGGAATGTAAGGTAGCGAAGCAATTTAGTACAAGAACATCGAGAAACTACAGGAATAACAGAACACCAGAGAGCAGGGAGAGATACCAGAGGGCCAGGAATGAGTACCTCAGAGTGAAGTGGGAAGCAGAGAGACAGTATGAAAATGACATTGCGAGTAAAGCCAAGACCCAACCAAAACTGCTCCAAACAGCAGTGATGAAACAGAGAATAGGGGAGAGCAGATACACAGAAAATGACAAGGAGGTGTGTGAAGAATTGAACAAGATTTTCCAGGAGGTCTTCACAATAGAACAAGGAGAAGCCCCTGTAATAAATGAGGAGGCGGCAAACCAAGCAGCTTTGGAGGACTTTGAGCTCGCCAGTGATGACGTCAAAAGGAATCTCTTGGAGCTGAATGGGACAAAGGCTGTTGGGCCTGACAGAATCTCACCGTGGATACTAAAAGAGGGTGCAGAAGCACTAAGTGTGCCACTCTCTATGGTGTATAACAGGTCACTGGAAACAGAAGACCTACCAGAAAGCTGGAGGACAGTTAATGTAGTCCCAATATACAAAAAGGGTGACAGGCAAGAGGCACTGAACTACAGGCCAGTTTCCCTAACTTGTATACCATGCAAGGTGATGGAGAAGATTGTGAGGAAAAGGCTCGTAGAGCATCTGGAGGGAAACAGCTTTGTAACACACCACCAACATGGGTTCAGGGATGGTAAATCGTGCCTCACAGACTTAATAGAATTCTATGACCCTGCAACAAAAATTAGGCAAGAAAGAGAAGGGTGGGCAGACTGCATTTTCCTGGACTGTCAAAAAAGCCTTTGAAACAGTACCCCATAAAAGGCTGTTACAGAAGTTGGAGCAACAGGCAGGCGTAAAAGGGAAGGTGCTCCAGTGGATAAGGGAGTATCTAAGCAACAGGAAACAGCGAGTAACTGTGAGGGGGGGAGAGACATCAGAGTGGCGAGATGTCATCAGCGGAGTCCCACAGGGCTCAGTACTTGGACCCATCCTGTTTCTAATATATGTAAACGAACTTCCAGAGGGTATAGACTTATTCCTCTCAATGTTTGCTGATGGTGCAAAAATTATGAGAAGAATCAAAACAGATGAAGATAGACAGAGACTACAGGATGACCTGGACAAACTGGAGGAATGGTCTAGAAAATGGCTACTAAAGTTTAACTCAAGAAAGAGGAACGTAATGAAATTAGGCGAAGGGAGCAGGAGGCTGAACACAAGGTACCACCTGGGAGGTGAAATCCTGCAAGAGTCAATAGAGAGAAAGATCTGGGGGTTGATATCACACAGAACCTGTCCCCAGAGGACATCAAAAGGATATCATCAGCAGCATATTCTAGATTGGCGAACATAAGAACTGCCTTTAGAAACTTGTGTAAGGAATCGTTCAGGAACTTGTATACAACTTATGTCAGAGCAATCTTGGAGTATGCAGCTCCAACCTGAAGTTCATACCTAGTTAACCACAAGACAAAGATAGAAAAGATTCAGCGGTATGCCACCAGACTAGTCCCAGAACTGAGAGGAATGAGCTACGAGAAAAGGCTAAAGGAGCTGAAACTCACGTCCCTTGAAAACAGAAGAGAAAGGGAAGACATGATAACCACCTACAAAATTCTCAGGGGAATTGACAGGGTGGACAAAGACAAACTATTTAAGACGGGTGGTACGCGAAGAAGGGGACACAGGTAGAAACTGAGTACCAAAATGAGTCACAGGGACGTTAGAAAGATTTTTTTCAGTGTCAGAGTAGTTAACAGCTGGAATGCATCAGGCAGTGATGTGGTGGAGGCTGACTCCATACACAGTTTCAAATGTAGATATGATAGAGCCCAATAGGCTCAGGAACCTGTACACCAGTTGATTGACAGTTGAGTGGAGGGCCGAAAGAGCAAAGCTCAACCCCCGCAAGCACAACTAGCTGAATACACACACACACACACACACACACACACACACACACACACACACACACACACACACACACACACACACACACACACACACATACACAGTGCGTGCGTGTGCGTGATAGGCCTAGTTCTGTGTGTATCTTCACAAGAACAAGGAAACACCGTGATAAGCCTATTTCCCAATGTCCTGATGTAACCTTTAAGGAAAGGAAGAGGAAGGCAGAGAGAGAGAAGGAGAGGGAGGGTAGGGGCGTGCATAGTGGAATAGAGGTGAGGGAGGGAGGGAAAATGAGATGGTGGGAGGGAGTGTTGCTAACAAATAGAGAAGTGAGGACAACGAGAAGGAGAGAATGGGATGGAGGATGTATGAAAGGAGTGTGTGGAAGGGAAGAGACATTAAGAGAGATGGAGGGCGATAAGGAGAGTGTGAGAGAGAGTGAGAGGGAGAGGGAGGGAGAGTGTGAGAGAGAGTGAGGGAGAGGGAGAGTGTGAGAGACAGTGAGAGGGAGAGGGAGGGAGAGTGTGAGAGAGAGTGAGGGAGAGGGAGAGTGTGAGAGAGAGTGAGAGGGAGAGGGAGGGAGAGTGTGAGAGAGAGGGAGAGAGAGTGTGAGAGGGAGAGAGGAGACACAAGAGCCATCCACTTACGTATGCCATGTGTGTAGTAACTGAGGAATGCTGCGGCGACCGTTGCCTGCACCTTCCCCACACTGTCAGGTGCACACAGCTATGGCAACCCTCCTACACTGCCCTCTGGTGCACACAGTCATGGCAACCCTCCTACACTGTCCTCTGGTGCACACAGCTATGGCAACCCTCCTACACTGCCCTCTGGTGCACACAGTCATGGCAACCCTCCTACACTGTCCTCTGGTGCACACAGCTATGGCAACCCTCCTACACTGCCCTCTGGTGCACACAGTCATGGCAACCCTCCTACACTGCCCTCTGGTGCACACAGTCATGGCAACCCTCCTACACTGCCCTCTGGTGCACACAGTCATGGCAACCCTCCTACACTGCCCTCTGGTGCACACAGTCATGGCAACCCTCCTACACTGCCCTCTGGTGCACACAGTCATGGCAACCCTCCTACACTGCCCTCTGCCTGATGCACACAGCTATGGCAACCCTCCTACACTGCCCTCTGGTGCACACAGTCATGGCAACCCTCCTACACTGCCCTCTGGTGCACACAGTCATGGCAACCCTCCTACACTGCCCTCTGGTGCACACAGTCATGGCAACCCTCCTACACTGCCCTCTGGTGCACACAGTCATGGCAACCCTCCTACACTGTCCTCTGCCTGATGCACACAGCTATGGCAACCCTCCTACACTGCCCTCTGGTGCACACAGTCATGGCAACCCTCCTACACTGCCCTCTGCCTGATGCACACAGCTATGGCAACCCTCCTACACTGTCCTCTGGTGCACACAGTCATGGCAACCCTCCTACACTGCCCTCTGGTGCACACAGCTATGGCAACCCTCCTACACTGCCCTCTGGTGCACACAGCTATGGCAACCCTCCTACACTGACCTCTGGTGCACACAGCTATGGCAACCCTCCTACACTGCCCTCTGGTGCACACAGCTATGGCAACCCTCCTACACTGCCCTCTGATGCACACAGTCATGGCAACCCTCCTACACTGCCCTCTGGTGCACACAGTCATGGCAACCCTCCTACACTGCCCTCTGTTGCACACAGTCATGGCAACCCTCCTACACTGCCCTCTCATGCACACAGCTATGGCAACCCTCCTACACTGCCCTCTGGTGCACACAGTCATGGCAACCCTCCTACACTGCCCTCTGATGCACACAGTCATGGCAACCCTCCTACACTGCCCTCTGGTGCACACAGTCATGGCAACCCTCCTACACTGCCCTCTGGTGCACACAGCTATGGCAACCCTCCTACACTGCCCTCTGGTGCACACAGCTATGGCAACCCTCCTACACTGCCCTCTGATGCACACAGCTATGGCAACCCTCCTACACTGCCCTCTGGTGCACACAGTCATGGCAACCCTCCTACACTGTCCTCTGGTGCACACAGTCATGGCAACCCTCCTACACTGCCCTCTGGTGCACACAGTCATGGCAACCCTCCTACACTGCCCTCTGCCTGATGCACACAGCTATGGCAACCCTCCTACACTGCCCTCTGGTGCACACAGTCATGGCAACCCTCCTACACTGCCCTCTGCCTGATGCACACAGCTATGGCAACCCTCCTACACTGTCCTCTGGTGCACACAGCTATGGCAACCCTCCTACACTGCCCTCTGGTGCACACAGTCATGGCAACCCTCCTACACTGCCCTCTGGTGCACACAGCTATGGCAACCCTCCTACACTGCCCTCTGCCTGATGCACACAGCTATGGCAACCCTCCTACACTGCCCTCTGGTGCACACAGTCATGGCAACCCTCCTACACTGCCCTCTGATGCACACAGCTATGGCAACCCTCCTACACTGTCCTCTGGTGCACACAGCTATGGCAACCCTCCTACACTGCCCTCTGGTGCACACAGTCATGGCAACCCTCCCACACTGCCCTCTGCCAGGTGCACACAGTCATGGCAACCCTCCCACACTGCCCTCTGCCAGGTGCACACAGTCATGGCAACCCCCCTACACTGTCCTCTGGTGCACACAGTCATGGCAACCCCCCTACACTGCCCTCTGCCAGGTGCACACAGTCATGGCAATCCTCCTACACTGCCCTCTGGTGCACACAGTCATGGCAACCCCCCTACACTACCCTCTGCCAGGTGCACACAGTCATGGCAACCCTCCTACACTGCCCTCTGCCAGGTGCACACAGCTATGGCAACCCTCCTACACTGCCCTCTGTCAGGTGCACACAGTCATGGCAACCCTCCTACACTGCCCTCTGCCAGGTGCACACAGTCATGGCAACCCCCCTACACTGTCCTCTGGCGCACACAGTTATGGCAACCCCACTACACTGCCCTCTGCCAGGTGCACACAGTCATGGCAACCCTCCTACACTGCCCTCTGGTGCACACAGTCATGGCAACCCTCCTACACTGCCCTCTGCCAGGTGCACACAGCTATGGCAACCCTCCTACACTGCCCTCTGTCAGGTGCACACAGTCATGGCAACCCTCCTACACTGCCCTCTGCCAGGTGCAGTCATGGCAACCCCCCTACACTGTCCTCTGGTGCACACAGTCATGGCAACCCCCTACACTGCCCTCTGGTGCACACAGTCATGGCAACCCTCCTACACTGCCCTCTGGTGCACACAGTCATGGCAACCCTCCTACACTGCCCTCTGCCAGGTGCACACAGCAATGGCAACCCTCCTACACTGCCCTCTGTCAGGTGCACACAGTCATGGCAACCCTCCTACACTGCCCTCTGGTGCACACAGTCATGGCAACCCTCCTACACTGTCCTCTGGTGCACACAATCATGGCAACCCTCCTACACTGCCCTCTGGTGCACACAGTCATGGCAACCTCCTACACTGCCCTCTGGTGCACACAGTCATGGCAACCCCCCTACACTGTCCTCTGCCAGGTGCACACAGCTATGGCAACCCTCCTACACTGCCCTCTGTCAGGTGCACACAGTCATGGCAACCCTCCTACACTGCCCTCTGCCAGGTGCACACAGTCATGGCAACCTCCCTTCACTGCCCTCTGGTGCACACAGTCATGGCAACCCCCCTACACTGCCCTCTGCCAGGTGCACACAGTCATGGCAACCCTCCTACACTGCCCTCTGGTGCACACAGTCATGGCAACCCTCCTACACTGCCCTCTGCCAGGTGCACACAGTCATGGCAACCCTCCTACACTGCCCTCTGGTGCACACAGTCATGGCAACCCTCCTACACTGCCCTCTGGTGCACACAGTCATGGCAACCCTCCTACACTGTCCTCTGGTGCACACAGTCATGGCAACCCTCCTACACTGCCCTCTGGTGCACACAGTCATGGCAACCCTCCTACACTGTCCTCTGGTGCACACAGTCATGGCAACCCTCCTACACTGTCCTCTGGTGCACACAGTTATGGCAACCCTCCTACACTGTTCTCTGGTGCACACAGTCATGGCAACCCTCCTACACTGCCCTCTGGTGCACACAGTCATGGCAACCCTCCTACACTGTTCTCTGGTGCACACAGTCATGGCAACCCTCCTACACTGCTCTCTGGTGCACACAGTCATGGCAACCCTCCTACACTGCCCTCTGCCAGGTGCACACAGTCATGGCAACCCTCCTACACTGCCCTCTGGTGCACACAGTCATGGCAACCCTCCTACACTGTCCTCTGGTGCACACAGTCATGGCAACCCTCCTACACTGCCCTCTGGTGCACACAGTCATGGCAACCCTCCTACACTGCCCTCTGGTGCACACAGTCATGGCAACCCTCCTACACTGCCCTCTGGTGCACACAGTCATGGCAACCGTCCTACACTGCCCTCTGGTGCACACAGTCATGGCGGCCCTCCTACTCTGTCCTCTGGGGCACACAGTCATGGCAACCCTCCTACACTGTCCTCTGGTGCACACAGCTATGGCAACCCTCCTACACTGTCCTCTGGTGCACACAGTCATGGCAACCCTCCTACATTGCCCTCTGGTGCACACAGTCATGGCAACCCTCCTACACTGCCCTCTGGTGCACACAGTCATGGCAACCCTCCTACACTGCCCTCTGCCAGGTGCACACAGTCATGGCAACCCTCCTACACTGTCCTCTGGTGCACACAGTCATGGCAACCCGCCTACACTGCCCTCTGCCAGGTGCACACAGTCATGGCAACCCTCCTACACTGTCCTCTGGTGCACACAGTCATGGCAACCCTCCTACACTGCCCTCTGCCAGGTGCACACAGTCATGGCAACCCTCCTACACTGTCCTCTGGTGCACACAGTCATGGCAACCCTCCTACACTGCCCTCTGCCAGGTGCACACAGTCATGGCAACCCTCCTACACTGTCCTCTGGTGCACACAGTCATGGCAACCCTCCTACACTGCCCTCTGCCAGGTGCACACAGTCATGGCAACCCTCCTACACTGTCCTCTGGGGCACACAGTTCACAAAGTTGACACATTGTGTACTCAACATTTGGGTTTGAGAAAGCTGCCAGATACGTCTATATCCCAGGCGTATTCTGGCCACTATAACATCACATTGCCGGGTTCCTGTTCTATTAGTCCCATATAAGAACATAAGAACAAAGGTAACTGCAGAAGGCCTATTGGCCCATAAGAGGCAGCTCCTATCTAAGTACCTACGGGCTCACCATAGCCCGTGCTACTTGGAACTGCTTGTTCCAAGTAGCGAATCTTTAACAACAACAACAGCTCCTATCTATAACCAAATTATATATGTGTTGTTGTATGAGCCACATACAACAAGAAGGTATGTGAACCCACTGTATGTGGCTGTATGAGCCACATACAGTGGGTTCAATGTTTAATACATTATACATTGATCAGTATAAGATTTTCATGAATTCTTCGTTGAAGTATTTTCTTTCTCATTGTGAGTGAGAAAGAACGGCTACTAGTTTACTATTAGTAAAATTAGCATAGGGGTTTCAGGCTATCTTTGCAAACATATCAACAGTATCATGATTAGAGATAACCTGTTAACATGTGATGATATCCATAGGAATTTAATCTCAATAAAAAAATAATAATAAAATGATAATCTCAATCAATTATGTTATAGTATATACCATACTATTGCCACAGTATATATAATTCCGCTATCTATTTTTAATGAGGTGACAAGATATGTACTTCGACTTGAAGTGATAAGATATGTACTTCGACTTGAAGTGACAAGATATGTACTTCGACTTGAAGTGACAAGATATGTACTTCGACTTGAAGTGACAAGATATGTACTTCGACTTGAAGTGACAAGATATGTACTTCGACTTGAAGTGACAAGATATGTACTTCGACTTGAAGTGACAAGATATGTACTTCGACTTGAAGTGACAAGATATGTACTTCGACTTGAAGTGACAAGATATGTACTTCGACTTGAAGTGACAAGATATGTACTTCGACTTGAAGTGACAAGATATGTACTTCGACTTGAAGTGACAAGATATGTACTTCGACTTGAAGTGACAAGATATGTGCTTCGACTTGAAGTGACAAGATATGTACTTCGACTTGAAGTGACAAGATATGTACTTCGATGTAACTTCGACTTGAGTCGTACTTGTCATTAGCTAGCGGTCGGCCGAGCGGACAGCACGCTGGACTTGTGATCCTGTGGTCCTGGGTTCGATCCCAGGCGCCGGCGAGAAACAATGGGCAGAGTTTCTTTCACCCTATGCCCCTGTTACCTAGCAGTAAAATAGGTACCTGGGTGATAGTCAGCTGTCACGGGCTGCTTCCTGGGGGTGGAGGCCTGGTCGAGGACCGGGCCGCGGGGACACTAAAAGCCCCGAAATCATCTCAAGATAGCTAGTAGGGGGAATAGTTCGGCAGCATCACCCCCCTACAGCTGTCCCTATCCATCGTTGTGGTCACAGCAGATGGTGGTTTGATCGTTAAGGCTGATGGAGGGCCGCCCCACGCGAACTCAGCCTTATGGCGGGCCGCCCCGCGCGAACTCAGCCTGATGGAGGGCCGCCCCACGCGAACTCAGCCTTATGGAGGGCCGCCCCACGCGAACTCAGCCTGATGGAGGGCCGCCCCGCGCGAACTCAGCCTGATGGAGGGCCGCCCCGCGCGAACTCAGCCTGATGGCGGGCCGCCCCACGCGAACTCAGCCTTATGGAGGGCCGCCCCACGCGAACTCAGCCTGATGGAGGGCCGCCCCACGCGAACTCAGCCTTATGGAGGGCCGCCCCACGCGAACTCAGCCTGATGGAGGGCCGCCCCGCGCGAACTCAGCCTGATGGTGGGCCGCCCCGCGCGAACTCAGCCTGATGGAGGGCCGCCCCGCGCGAACTCAGCCTGATGGAGGGCCGCCCCACGCGAACTCAGCCTTATGGAGGGCCGCCCCACGCGAACTCAGCCTTATGGAGGGCCGCCCCACGCGAACTCAGCCTGATGAGGGCCGCCCCGCGCGAACTCAGCCTGATGGTGGGCCGCCCCACGCGAACTCAGCCTTATGGAGGGCCGCCCCACGCGAACTCAGCCTTATGGAGGGCCGCCCCACGCGAACTCAGCCTGATGGAGGGCCGCCCCGCGCGAACTCAGCCTGATGGTGGGCCGCCCCGCGCGAACTCAGCCTTATGGAGGGCCGCCCCACGCGAACTCAGCCTGATGGAGGGCCGCCCCGCGCGAACTCAGCCTGATGGTGGGCCGCCCCGCGCGAACTCAGCCTGATGGCGGGCCGCCCCGCGCGAACTCAGCCTTATGGAGGGCCGCCCCACGCGAACTCAGCCTTATGGCGGACCGCCCTGCGCCCTCGGCCTGATGGCGGGCCGCCCCGCGCGAACTCAGCCTGATGGAGGGCCGCCCCACGCGAACTCAGCCTTATGGAGGGCCGCCCCGCGCGAACTCAGCCTTATGGCGGACCGCCCTGCGCCCTCGGCCTGATGGCGGGCCGCCCCGCGCGAACTCAGCCTGATGGAGGGCCGCCCCGCGCGAACTCAGCCTTATGGCGGACCGCCCCGCGCCCTCGGCCTGATGGCGGGCCGCCCCGCGCGAACTCAGCCTTATGGCGGGCCGCCCCGCGCCCACGGCCTGATAGCGGTGTAGCCGTTTTGATGTCTAGCAGCCGGACCGCTCCCCTTGGCGTGGGTGCTTTAATATATCTGCTCCACGGGTACACACGGGGCTAAATACAGATCGGACAAGAGACCTTGCAATCCAAGGCCATTACTGGTCCTTAACTACTAGGTCAGAGTGTGAATCATCGAGGACATACAGGTTTTGTGTGTGATTCATTGCCGGGACAAAATTTACACAATATTACCTCACTATGAATTGTTCCAATGTTTACAAAAATGTTTAGTAGACCTGTAGGTGATCTTACGAGTAAATCTCAACAATTCTTTATTAAACAAATATATTTACTTTATTAGATAATTTGTTTTTCTATGATGCTTGCACCTGCAAGCAATTTCTCAGGGCTGACCAAAGACCTGAAATTATAAGACACTATTTTATAAATAATAAGTATTAATAATGACTATACAATATTTTCGATTTTCGTACATTGGCAACCCACCAACCACGAATTATTTGTTTTCTATGTTGAGACAGTATTTACCCAGGTGTACGGAAAACACCTGGGTAAATAATGGTTTGATAACATGGTTGTTGATTTATGGAACAAATTACCTGGTAACATAATAGAAGTGGGATCGTTGGACTGTTTTAACCGTAGGTTAGACGTATGAATGAATTTGGGTAGATATAAATAGGAGATGCCTCGAGTGAGCCAACAGTCCTAATTGGGCTTCAGTTGTGAGCCTCAGGAAACCCTAGAGATTTCAGTGGAATCCCAGATTGCAATGCTTTCCCCATATCGTGGTCTAGGGCGTTAGCTTGCGAGTACCACCAAGTAAATGGGTTCGAATCCTTCTCACGGCTCCTACTGAATTACCCAATGATACATCACGTCAATGTGATTTCATTGTGCAGTTTCCTTTAATTGTACGTCCATATGTTTCCCCTGTATCACAGATGATACAGGGGGACACATTGCTGACACATGGATTGCAAAGTTGTGAGTGCAATAGGTTATCCCATAGATCAATGTGAAGCGGAAAAGGTATCATTAGTTATTTGATTCGTTAACGATGTCCCTTGTGAGTTCATTCGTTAACGTTAACCATGTCCCTAGCTAGTTGACTCGTTAATCATGTCCCTAGCCAGTTGACTCGTTAATCATGTCCCTAGCAAGTTGACTCGTTAACCATGTCCCTAGCTAGTTGACTCGTTAATCATGTCCCTAGCCAGTTGACTCGTTAATCATGTCCCTAGCTAGTTGACTCGTTAATCATGTCCCTAGCCAGTTGACTCGTTAATCATGTCCCTTGCTAGTTGACTCGTTAATCATGTCCCTAGCTAGTTGACTCGTTAATCATGTCCCTAGCCAGTTGACTCGTTAATCATGTCCCTAGCCAGTTGACTCGTTAATCATGTCCCTAGCCAGTTGACTCGTTAATTTTGTCCCTAGCTAGTTGACTCGTTAATCATGTCCCTAGCCAGTTGACTCGTTAATCATGTCCCTTGCTAGTTGACTCGTTAACCATGTCCCTAGCCAGTTGACTCGTTAATCATGTCCCTAGCTAGTTGACTCGTTAATCATGTCCCTAGCTAGTTGACTCGTTAATCATGTCCCTAGCCAGTTGACTCGTTAATCATGTCCCTAGCTAGTTGACTCGTTAATCATGTCCCTAGCCAGTTGACTCGTTAATCATGTCCCTAGCCAGTTGACTCGTTAATCATGTCCCTAGCCAGTTGACTCGTTAATCATGTCCCTAGCCAGTTGACTCGTTAATTATGTCCCTAGCTAGTTGACTCGTTAATCATGTCCCTAGCTAGTTGACTCGTTAATCATGTCCCTAGCCAGTTGACTCGTTAACCATGTCCCTAGCCAGTTGACTCGTTAACCATGTCCCTAGCCAGTTGACTCGTTAACCATGTCCCTAGCCAGTTGACTCGTTAACCATGTCCCTAGCCAGTTGACTCGTTAACCATGTCCCTAACGAGTCACACGTCTTGTTACTTAACGAGCCAGACACCATTGTTCCATCGACACGCTCGTTAAACCTGACCGTCGAGACCCCCTTTATTTTTTTCACGCTGTGACCCACTGAGAGAGCAGACTGTTTGCGCCAGCATCCGGCGCGAGGCAGAGCATCCTTGCAGCATCTCCAGGCGCATCTGGCGACTACAGGCGCCTCCCCGAGGACCAATTAGGCTATGGGGCAACCGCGGAGCTCATTCAGTCTCCGTGAGAGCATAAATGCATTTGCTGACGTCAGTTGGGCGCCATATTGGAATTCCCAACTCGCTTGCTGCCCCGGGAGAGCTAATAATAGCATTTTCATGCATACTAAACCTCTCCCAGGATGCTATATATATATATATATATATATATATATATATATATATATATATATTGATCGAATGGGTTAAATAGATTAATTTTCAATTACTTAATAAACACTTGCTTTTTCAGGTAGGAATTATTAAATAGGACAGTTTAATTATTAATTATTAATTAATAATTATTAAATTATTAAATTAGGGAAATTTATTAAATTTATTTATTAATTATTAAATTAGGGAGATTATATATATTTACAGGATTTAAGGGTGTTGACATGTTTACGATATGAAAGATCCTCTCACGGGTGGAGCCTACGTAGCTACTCATGTTAATTGTTTTTGCATAATTTAAGTCCTATACCTTTGCCAGGGACAGGATGCCTGCGCTAAACTTATCGAGCTCATTCCTCGAGGTCTTAGTACTGACTTTTACCAGGATGCCAACCACAATAGGTGCGTAAATCCAGGGGGGTCTATTTTACCGCTTGGTGAAGAGAAAAGGTGTCCAACCGTTTCTGTCCCGCGTGGGGGATTGAACTCGGGGTCGCTTGATTGCGAGTCTAGGACGTAGACCACTGTGCTGCAGGAAGCACAATTTGGTATTGTTATTTGAGTGAATGTAAGAACATGGATATGTTGGTATACTATAAGGTGAATATGTTGGTATAACATGTGGTGAATAATATGTTGCTATACCATGTAGTAAAAATATGTTGCTATACCATGTGTAAAATACTCTTCCGATAACTCCTTAAAACACAGATTCGAATCCTGTGACACTAATGTGATTTGAAACACAATTCAGCACACACACACACACACACACACACACACACACACACACACACACACACACACACACACACACACACACACACACACACACAGACACACACAGACACACACACACACACACACACACACACACACACACACACACCCACACACACACACACACACACACACACACACACACACACACACACACACATACACACACACACACACACACACACCCACACACACACACACACACACACACACACACACACATACACACACACACACACACACACACACACACACACACACACACACACACATACACACACACACACACACACACACACACACACATACACACACACACACACACACACACACACACACACACACACACACACACATACATACACACACACACACACACACACACACACGCACACACACACACACACACACACATACATACACACACACACACACACACACACACACGCACACACACACACACACACACACACACACACACACACGCACACACACACACACACACACACACACACACACACACACACACACACACACACGTCGCTCTTTTATTCCGTTGTTAAATGTTGGAAATAACGTGAAAACAGTGAAAATAACGAGATATCTCGTTATTGTGCGAGATAATACGCAAAGACACAAAGATAATATTATCGCTGTGTTTTTTTTTTTGGGTAGGTAATTTTTGCCACTGTTGGCCCTCATTAATCCGTTAACAGACTGTTGTATATCCACACCTAATTATCCAAGGATATATATATATATATATATATATATATATATATATATATATATATATATATATATATATATTATAAACAAATATTCAGACAGGTTTGCATACATATAAGGATTCAAGGTGATTTTATGGAGTATGTATATATTAAGGGAGTGTGAGTACTGTGTACTCAATCGCAGGAGAAGAGTGAGTACTGTGGTTGAGTGCTCAGTCACCCACTGTGGTTGACTGCTCAGTCACCCACTGTGGTTGACTGCTCAGTCATCCACTGTGGTTGACTGCTCAGTCATCCACTGTGGTTGACTGCTCAGTCACCCACTGTGGTTGACTGCTCAGTCATCCACTGCGGTTGACTGCTCAGTCACCCACTGTGGTTGACTGCTCAGTCACCCACTGTGGTTGACTGCTCAGTCATCCACTGCGGTTGACTGCTCAGTCACCCACTGTGGTTGACTGCTCAGTCATCCACTGTGGTTGACTGCTCAGTCACCCACTGTGGTTGACTGCTCAGTCATCCACTGCGGTTGACTGCTCAGTCACCCACTGTGGTTGAGTGCTCAGTCATCCACTGTGGTTGAGTGCTCAGTCACCCACTGTGGTTGACTGCTCAGTCATCCACTGCGGTTGACTGCTCAGTCATCCACTGTGGTTGACTGCTCAGTCATCCACTGTCCCCATATATACAGTAGAACAGATCTGTAACCCTATGCAGGCGAGGAGTCACAATAACGTGGCTAAAGTATGTTGACCAGACTACACACTAGAAGGTGAAGGGACGACGACGTTTCGGTCCGTCCTGGACCATTCTCAAGTCGATATGTAGCCCTGTCTATGTAGGGCAAAATAAAATGTACATATGTTGGTTAGCATTTTAAAAGCACTTTAACCCCCCCCCCCTCTGTGATGGAGTGTTAATACCTCACTGCACCACACACACACTGCCCAACCCCGTGTCTGAGCCTCGCGGAAGAAAATGGCATGCATGTCCAGGTCAGTATTGCATAAATGATTCACCAAGGCTGTTGTAGTGTGACTTAGGTTTTCAAGGCAGTTTGAACCTAAGTTTGAGGCAATAATTAATATCACTTAAGTCCTACATGTGTGTGTGGACGCAGCAAGAGGAGACGAGTAGAGGCAGGTGTGTAAACAGGCAGGTGTGTACACAGTCAGGTGTGTACCTGTGTACCTGGTCACGCCACACAGGCAGGATGCCGAGGGAAACACTCATCCTGTCAACGTTTGACAGATATGTGTAATCACACGTCATAAGTCAACCATTCCACATATGCGAGAGGATATATGAATGATCACATGAACGGGGCAAGTAGCACGGACTATGGAGAGCCCGTAGTGGACTTACCTGGCACAGGAGCGGGGCAAGTAGCACGGGCTATGGTGAGCCCGTAGTGGACTTACCTGGCACAGGAGCGGGGCAAGTAGCACGGACTATGGAGAGCCCGTAGTGGACTTACCTGGCACAGGAGCGGTGCAAGTAGCACGGGCTATGGTGAGCCCGTAGTGGACTTACCTGGCACAGGAGCGGGGCTGTAACTTGGCAGCCGTGGAAGCAGCCTGGCTTCTTACAAAGAACGTCGCTTTTCGCTCCTATGCGTTACATAATGCCCAAAAATGGTCGTCCTAGAAAATGGAAGCGGGTGGCGAAAGTTGACGTTCTGTCCCGTTTTCTGTTTTGGGTCCTCTGGTAGGTTAGGATAAGGGCACTTGAAATTGACCGTTTTCTTTACGTTGGGAAACCTTAGGAGGACGGACTAGGGGGGGGGAGAGGCAAGGTGAGGGGAAAGAAGGTGGTTATCTTGAGGTTATCTTGAGATGATTTCGGGACTTTAGTGTCCCCGCGGCCCGGTCCTCGACCAGGCCTCCACCCCCAGGAAGCAGCCCGTGACAGCTGACTAACACCCAGGTACCTATTTTACTGCTAGGTAACAGGGGCATAGGGTGAAAGAAACTCTGCCCATTGTTTCTCGCCGGCGCCTGGGATCGAACCCGGGACCACAAGATCACAAGTCCCGCGTGCTGTCCGCTCAGCCGACCGGCTCCCTATAAGGGATAAGGGATAGGTGGAAAAGAACAGGATACAACAACCTATTCCTTTGAGGAGTGAGGTTGGATAGCGACTTATCCTCTACCCCTAGAAACAGGCTGGGAGGTTATCTTGAGGTTATCTTGAGATGATTTCGGGGCTTTAGCGTCCTCGCGGCCCGGTCCTCGACCAGGCCTCCTTTTTAGTTACACACCCCCCTAGGAAGCAGCCCCTAGCAGCTGTCTAACTCCCAGGTACCTATTTACTGCTAGATGAACAGAACATCAGGGTGAAGGAAACTCTGCCCATTTGTTTCCGCCTCCACCGGGGATCGAACCCGGAACTTCAGGACTACGAATCCGAAGCGCTGTCCACTCAGCCATCAGGCCCCTCCCTTGACAGCTGAGTAGGAGGGTGTCATCTAAGAATATGACTTTAGCAGGGAGCCGGTCGGCCGAGCGGACAGCATGCTGGACTTGTGATCCTGTGGTCCCGGGTTCGATCCCGGGCGCCGGCGAGAAACAATGGGCAGAGTTTCTTTCACCCTATGCTTCTGTTACCTAGCAGTAAAATAGGTACCTGGGTGTTAGTCAGCTGTCACGGGCTGCTTTCTGGGGGTGGAGGCCTGGTCGAGGACCGGGCCGCGGGGACACTAAAGCCCCGAAAGCATCTCAAGATAACCTCAAGATAACCTCCTCTCTCTCTAAAACAATTAACAATTATGTAACTAACTTTACAAGATTGTCACTTGTTTAGCTAAACGAACTATTGGGGTACAGTTCCTGAACCCATTATGTGCCTCTGTAACCCCTTCCAACACCGCCCACGGGATGGGTATGGGGTGCATAATAAATTAATCTGGAATCTGAAACAGCTTTTGTGAAAAATATATTTACAAATTCCTCTCTAAGTCATACGAGAAACTGCGTTGAATAATGTTAAAATAACATTAACGATATTTAACGTTAACTTGACGTTAAAATCTCACTCTGGTTATGTATGGTTGGTTAACTAGGGAATTATCAGGGGGAAAGCGCCAAGCCATTACGACTATATAGCACTTGGAGAAGGGGTCAGGATAAGGATTTGGGATGGGACGGGGGGAAAGGAATGGTGCCCAACCACTTGTGGACGGTCGGGGGATTGAACGCCGACCTGCATGAAGCGAGACCGTCGCTCTACCGTCCAGCCCAAGTGGTTGGGGGATTTGTTTGGCTAACAACTTGGTGAATCCGAGTCTGAAAGGGAGAGTGACTCTAGATACTTGACCAGTCACTCTGAAGAGGGAGAGAGACATTCAGATAATCACTCTGAGTGGGAGATAGGCCCTAGACACTCAGACAATCATTCTGAGTGGGAGAGAGAGAGAGAGACTCAGATAATCATTCTGGAGAGAGACACTCAGAGTGTCACTCTGAGTGTCACTCTGAGAGGGGATAGAGATGCTCTAGACACTCAGATAATCACTCAGAAGAGAAGACAATCACCCTGAGGGGGAAGCGAGACACTAGTCTAGCAGACAGGAAGTCACTACTAACGATGCCGAAACACCTCTCTCCCTCAAATCACCAATTCAAGGCTAAACTAAATTGAACCCCGATTGGCATCGCTAATTTTAGCGGGCTTTTTAGGCTCCATCATCATTAAAATAACTTTTAATTCAGGACCGTACAAATCCGTTGGTTTACCGTTGCTAAACCTCACATGTCAACGGGAACTCGACCGCGTTACCAACTAAATACAGAAATAATAAATCACTGTTGGTTCGACCGTTGTTATCTTTAGCAAATGCAGATCTAACAGACGTCCACCTGTAAGCCGCTGTAACTGTAGCCCCCTTGTCGTTATGAACGAGAATGTGCCGGTAATTGTCGGTCGATAGGGCCCTTTGGTCCACCTAAGTGTATTTTGTATTTATATACACAAAGGCACATATTTACTCCCTTCAAAACCACCTGAAAATCAATTTCAGTCTTTTTATAATGACAGCTTTTAAAAAACCCACAACTATCCTTGTAAATTAGGTGCGGAATGCGGTAAATTGCTGGGAATGTGCCTCGAGTCTTAACAGTCTTTACCTGTAAGTCAAACGCCTCGAACGATCTTCCCACTTATGACCCCCCCATACTCACACTGGTACCTGGAGGGACACCCCACGATCCTCATGTGCTTCCAACACGCTACATCTGAAGTGGCCTTGGTTACTGGTGCCAGACACAGGGGGAGGGGGAGCAACACCTGCCCTCATTAGTATAGTCTCAAGAAAGACTATCTTGCGTGAAAGTACTTGACCCTCTGCTTCAGTTGCGACTACCAAACTAATCACATGTAACCCCAACTCAATGCTGCCCAACACCCACTGGCCCCCAGGCCTGGCCATGGAGCCTGGCCTCAAGCCTGGCCATCGAACTTTGCCTCAAGCCGGCTTGGGGAGCAGAAGAACTCGTAGAACCCTCTTCAGGTATGCTCCTGGTATGGCCCTTTCAGTCCAGTCTAACAGTCACACATCCACACATAGCTAGCTTCCAGGGGTGTCAAACCCAAAACATCTCGCTCTCCCTAACTTCTCCAAAAGGACTTGAGCGCCCCAAAATGCTTCCACCCCCTAAGAAACAGAAACAAGCCATAGCTTTCAACCTTCCCCTCTGTGCTAAATGGTTTTCCCGCCACTGCGTATACGCTGGTGTATCCCCCACACCCACACACCCACACACCCACACCCAGTACACCCTCAGTTTCCAGTGCTGCTGTGGAGAACCTACCTCTTTAAGCAGGACGTGGAGACTGACCAACCATCAGTATTCATAGCTGAACTGTATGCTGTACACCAAGCACTACCACTAATAAAAACACAGCCAGTACACAATACATAGTCTACACAATACACAGTCTACACAATACATAGAATCCACAGTCTACGGAATACACAATCTACAACGATTCCAGAGGTACAAAGAACTAGTGCACCTCTGCCTACTGCTCCTACAGCACTACTCAGAACACACAAATACAACATATCCATTCATTTGGCGTCAACAGTAATATGGGTCACAAACTAACGGTGAACAACAAACACTAACGGTGTCAACGCCACTAACAACGTGTTAGTGACTTTGTTAGGAAATAAGAACTCATATTATACCCCAATGTTCCTTCTTGCATGTAAATATAAGAAGGTACATAAAGCTATAGTCGATATTTCTCTCTGACGATGCTAATTGCTTCGACTTTGGGTGAAATTGTGCGATAAACAGCCTAGGCCTCCTTCGCCTTCCTTAATAGTGTACGATTGACAGGTGGACAAGCCTCTCTCTCTCTCTCTCTCTCTCTCTCTGCCTCTCTCTCTCTCTCTCTCTCTCTCTCTCTCTCTGCCTCTCTCTCTCACTCTCTCTCTCTCTGCCTCTCTCTCTCTCTCTCTCTCTCTCTCTCTCTCTCTCTCTCTCTCTCTCTCTCTCTCTCTCTCTCTCTCTCTCTCTTCTTCAATATTGTTAAACAAAATTTGTCATCAAGAATTGTTAATTTTAGGAAAATCAATTAAATAAATAGCTGGGACTGTGTCACAGTGGACCGCTGTAACACAGCCCGAGCTATTTATTTAGCAGCTAGTGAATCCTCCCCGGCCAGGATACGAACCCGGGCCAAACCGCTCGCGAAGCGCAGGGAGAGTATTACCCCCATGAGCCCAATAAACGTTCTTTGAGGGTCGTTTCGTCCATTTGTACAGTCCCGCGCCGTACGAATCGACAAAGTAACCCTCAGAAGAAGATAATAAAGTGGTATGAGAACGATTTCATAAAGATGCTCAATGCAAATATAAGGAGCATGAGATGAGAGTACCGGAGACATCCCACTGACATCAACCAAGAGTTGTTTAAACCTGTGTGTCAAGTAGCCAGGGAAGAGAAGATTAAAGAGCGGGAAAGACAATGGCTTGACTTCACTAGCTCCATTGGATGAGAAACATCTGCAAGACAAGTGTGGGCGAAAATTCAGATAGCTAGGGGGGGCAGAGCCCGGCCTGCGGCTCACAAAGACCCCCAGGGTAAGGCTGAGGAACTAATTCACAAGTGGAGTGATGCAGCATCCTCCTCCTCCCTCCCTGCAGAAGTAAGCAGGGAACAGCTCCTGCGACATGATGACAGAAAATTAGGATAACAAGACTCTAGTATAGACGAGTATGGGCAACCAATCACAGCCCAGGAAGTAAGGGGGACTATGAAAACGGGTAAAAGTACAGCACCTGGTGAAGATGGCGTCACCTACGACATACTCAGTACACTGTGTGAAAGTGTCTGGGAATCCACTATTCCACCTGTTTAACAAATCATTCCTAAGTGGAGTGTTGGCCACGCAATAATTGTTCCTATACCGAAGCCCAATGACCCTGACAATTACAGACCTATCAGCCTCGTGTCATGCACTTGCAAGATGCTTTAAAGGATCATCCTAAACTGACTGTTGCACAAAATAGGCAGGTTAGGGGAAGGGGTCAATGGATTTGTTAAAGGACGGAGCATTGTATATGTCACGGCTAATGGCTAATGACACGGCTAGGTACTCTGTATTTGTTGACATCAAAGGAGCTTTCGATAAAGCACAGGGGATTGTGATCCTGGACGAGCTTGCATGCATGGGTGTCAAGGGGAGACTCGTGAAATGGATTGAAGACTACCTCACAGGAAGGAAAGCCAAGGTCTGCTACAATGGAGCAGTCTCAAGAACAATGAGTATGGAACTCGGGACTCCCCAAGGCGGAGTCTTAAACACCACACTATTCAATGTACTTTTGAACGCCATTGCAAATATTGAATTTCCGGAAGGAACACAAGTGGGATATGCAGATGATGTCCTAATACAAGCCCCAACCTTGGGAAAAATTAAACAGTCCATTGAACTCCTCGGAAGGAAATGTATTGAGCTGGGTTTCACTCTCTCCACCAACAAGACGAAGGCATACTCCCATCACAAGCGGAGAGCAAATTTAGAACTGCAAATTAATGGTGTAACACTTGAATGGGTTGACAACTATCGGTACCTTGGCGTCACTGTCGGCTCTAACAAGGGGAAGAAAGAGGAGCTCAACTAACTCGTAGGGACATGTAGAAGTCGACTCACGGCACTGAAAGCTATGACCTGGAATGGTCATGGAGCCTCTATTGCCGTGCTTAAAATGATGTACACAGCCTATGTGCGCTCCTTCATAGACTATGCCGCACCAGTTCTGTGCACCTACTCCCAAAACAACATGGAAAAACTTGAAAGCATACAAAATGAAGCCATGACAATCATTCTTGGAGTTCCAAGAACTGCCAAAACGTCTAATCTACGAGAAGAGTTGTCCCTTCCCAGTGTTAAAAGCAGATTAAGGAACTGAATGCTAAGCTTGCAGTTAAGATAGCCAGAGATCCCCATTACAATGATATTGCCAAGAAAAAACTAACCTCTGTGTTACTTACAGGAGGAAACAGAAGAAGCGAAAAATGTCATCACAGATCAGTCTGCTATCATGAGGTTATCATGAGATGATTTCGGGGCTTTAATGCCCCCGCGGCCCGGTCCTCGACCAGGCCTCCACCCAGGAAGCAGCCCGTGACAGCTGACTAACACCCAGGTACCTATTTTACTGCTAGGTAACAGGGGCATAGGGTGAAAGAAACTCTGCCCATTGTTTCTCGCCGGCGCCTGGGATCGAACCCAGGACCACAGGATCACAAGTTCAGCGTGCTGTCCGCTCGGCCGACCGGCTACCTTGAAGTACTTCACCTGTTTGAGCAAGGCCGTGAGCTCTGGCCTGTAGAGAGCTTACCTCCCTGGGAGGATGACCAAGATTTCATACCAAGACTCTACTACAAATTAGAGGTATTGTCAGGCAACATCACCGTGACACGGTAACTGAGGAAAGGAGGATAGAAGCACAAATCAGTGAATCTGTACGATGGTACAACATGGTTGCAGCTGGTAATCCCAATCATTATGGCCGAAGAGGAGGAGGACGAGGGAGAGAATCAGTAATAGCGAGAATCCGTCTTGGATACAAATATCCATGGAGATATGGAATGGAAACAACAATTGATCAGCGGAGTTGCAGAATCTGTGGTGAGAGTGACGGACACCGCCTTGACCACTATCTACGTGAATGTGAACACCTGAGAGACATTATAAATGTGTAGAATAATAAACCCCACATTGTTTGAGTTAGGAAAACACTGTCAAATATTGATACTGTTCTTAAAAGATTCCCCATTTTGCACCCTCAAGATAACATAAGATTTTAAGGATTGACGAATGTTAACCTTATTGTTTGATAAGCCGTTCACTTGAGACAGTTAAATAAGTCTCAGCTGTATTCACCTAGTTGTACTCACCTAGTTGTGCTTGCGGGGGTTGAGCTCTGGCTCTCTGGTCCCGCCTCTTAATTGTCAATCAACTGATGTACAGGCTCCTGAGCCTATTGGGCTCTATCATATCTACATTTGAAACTGTGTATGGAGTCAGCCTCCACCACATCACTTCCTAATGCATTCCATTTGTCAACCACTCTGACACTGAAAAAGTTCTTTCTAATATCTCTGTGGCTCATTTGGGCACTCAATTTCCACCTGTGTCCCCTAGTGCGTGTGCCCCTTGTGTTAAATAGCCTGTCTTTATCTTCCCTATTAATTCCTTTCAGAATCTTGTATGTGGTGATCATGTCCCCCCTAACTCTTCTGTCTTCCAGCGACGTGAGGTATGGAGCTATGTCTGGGTACAATTGACAGGATGAACACAGCTGGTTTTCTTCCTATATGGCAGTGTTGTACACGCTGCTATGGCGGTGTGTCCAATCACAAGACCAATTATAATTCCTGTTTAATTGGTCTTAGAGACCAATTAAAATTATAAAAAGTAATTGAACGAATGTCTCAGTTAAGCAAGTAAGCTAATATACAGTTAACACTGTGTCGAGGAAATTTTATTCTATGGTCTTCATATTCAGTAATTCAGTGAGGAATAATGATTCACGTTGCCAGGGACAGCTCACCAAACACACACCGAAACTACGACGTTGGTACAACGTTCGAACAAGTTTTAACACCTCCTAACCAGTTATAACAACCAATATAGCAAGTTGTAACAACGTTCTAATACGTCATAAACAAGTTAAGCCAAGATGTAACAACTTTATTACAAGTTGTAACAAGCGGAAAATGGAGACAGTTTCGGTTTGTGTTTCCAGGGAGGAAGACTATAGTTAGGCTTAATGAGCTCCCTCTCCCCTAGGACAACCAGTGACCTTCGCCCAGGTGACACCCACAACAGACGCGTTACTCCAGACCTAGTTACTGCTAAATGAACAAAGGTGAAGGGAACCGTGTACGTCAGTTACTGTTCTATCCCCGTGGTCCCTCGATTATGAGCCGAGGACGAAGACCACTGTGCCACAGGATACAAGTGTTATGTATGACAGCGGTGCAAGGGAGTGATGATGCGGAATACAGTAAGGATTCAATAGATTCCTGTAGTAAGAGAACTGTTCCTGGATTACATAACTACAATGATAAAATAATCAGCAGTGCTCATTTCCAAACAGGTTCAAAAAGTGTATTAGCTGATAGGAAGATATCAAACCCATGAGATGAGAGTTGATATTGCTGTTTTTCAAACTTATGTTCAGTTAAAACAGGGACGCCACAATCGACTTGAGAATGGTCCAGGACGGACCGAAACGTCGTCGTCCCTTCACCTTCTAGTGTGTGGTCTGGTCAACATACTTCAGCCACGTTATTGTGACTCCTCGCCTGCACAGGGACGTCATAGAAGTCATCAAATTGAGCGTGTCTGTATACCTTCGCCTGGAGCCCCTTAGAGACCAATTAAGGAACATATCACACAAATATCAGAACCATTGTAATTCTTAACCTCATTAATTTAAGACAAGTAAAGGACACTATCTATTATCACTATCTTGCCCTTCAACCCCGGCCTCAGCCAACACATTATCACTATCTTGCCCTTCAACCCCGGCCTCAGCCAACACATTATCACTATCTTGCCCCTCAACCCCGGCCTCAGCCAACACATTATCACTATCTTGCCCTTCAACCCCGGCCTCAGCCAACACAGATTAAGGACACGGAAAAGGGGCTAACGTACCTGGAAACAGATCAGGCACACGTCTTGTGATAGGTAGATACCCTTAGATCTCTTCATGGGTAGAGACCCCAAGACCCTCTCTCCTCGGGTCTTATTATAATGGGTAGAGACCTAAGACCCACTTGAAACGCTACCTCGTCCTCAAACCTCATTCTCGAGGTGATGGAACGCTCGTCAGATCGTGAGAGCGACTTGTGAGACGCCGCGTGTGATCCCCCTCTCACAGCTGAGTGTGACCCCCTCTCACAGCTGAGTGTGACCCCCTCTCACAGCTGAGTGTGACCCCGTCTCACAGCTGAGTGTGACCCCTCTCACAGCTGAGTGTGACCCCTCTCACAGCTGAGTGTGACCCCCTCTCACAGCTGAGTGTGACCCCTCTCACAGCTGAGTGTGACCCCTCTCACAGCTGAGTGTGACCCCCTCTCACAGCTGAGTGTGACCCCCTCTCACAGCTGAGTGTGACCCCCTCTCACAGCTGAGTGTGACCCCCTCTCACAGCTGAGTGTGACTCCCTCTCACAGCTGAGTGTGACCCCCTCTCACAGCTGAGTGTGACCCCCTCTCACAGCTGAGTGTGACCCCCTCTCACAGCTGAGTGTGACCCCCTCTCACAGCTGAGTGTGACCCCTCTCACAGCTGAGTGTGCCCCCCCTCTCACAGCTGAGTGTGACCCCCTCTCACAGCTGAGTGTGACCCCCTCTCACAGCTGAGTGTGACCCTCTCTCACAGCTGAGTGTGACCCCCTCTCACAGCTGAGTGTGACCCCTCTCACAGCTGAGTGTGACCCCCTCTCACAGCTGAGTGTGACCCCCTCTCACAGCTGAGTGTGACCCCCTCTCACAGCTGAGTGTGACCCCCTCTCACATCTGAGTGTGACCCCTCTCACAGCTGAGTGTGACCCCTCTCACAGCTGAGTGTGACCCCCTCTCACAGCTGAGTGTGACCCCCTCTCACAGCTGAGTGTGACCCCCTCTCACATCTGAGTGTGACCCCTCTCACAGCTGAGTGTGACCCCTCTCACAGCTGAGTGTGACCCCTCTCACAGCTGAGTGTGACCCCTCTCACAGCTGAGTGTGACCCCTCTCACAGCTGAGTGTGACCCCTCTCACAGCTGAGTGTGACCCCTCTCACAGCTGAGTGTGACCCCCTCTCACAGCTGAGTGTGACCCCCTTTCACAGCTGAGTGTGACCCCCTCTCACAGCTGAGTGTGACCCCTCTCACAGCTGAGTGTGACCCCTCTCACAACTGAGTGCGACCCCTCTCACAGCTGAGTGTGACCCCCTCTCACAGCTGAGTGTGACTCCCTCTCACAGCTGAGTGTGACCCCCTCTCACAGCTGAGTGCGACCCCTCTCACAGCTGAGTGTGACTCCCTCTCACAGCTGAGTGTGACCCCCCCTCTCACAGCTGAGTGTGACCCCCTCTCACAGCTGAGTGCGACCCCTCTCACAGCTGAGTGTGACTCCCTCTCACAGCTGAGTGTGACCCCCCCTCTCACAGCTGAGTGCGACCCCTCTCACACTCACCTGTGAGAGGGGGTCACATAGACGAGGTGTCAAAAACAGGAGCAATATTAAAAATTATTAACAAAATTAAAAACCCAGCAGGAGCTGGAAATGTCTTGGAAACAAAAGCCAGGAGGAGGAGGTGAGCTATATAACAAAAGCAGGAATATCCCGGAACCAACAGCAACAAGGCTGTTTAGAAACAATTGCAGCGTAAGGCCACTCAGACAATAGCAGCAAGATAACCAGCCTTTATCAAAGAGACCAATAGTAGCGCTATATCTAGCATTTACCAGATGCGGAATAAAAGCATTATATCTTAACATTTACCAGATGTAAACTACAGTAGCTTTTATACAACTGTCCCTTGGTGCCTTCTTTCGATAATTACTTACCTATACAACAATACAACACTGACATTCTTAAGCACCATAAGTCCTTGATCCTATACCGATTAAGTTTATGCAATGTAATGCAATATACTCCTTATATCCAGATTCTCCTTGTACGAAAATCTTGCATACTTAAGGCTAGTTTGTGCAAGACTACAGCATATGTAACTATGTGTATGCAGGCAACGTGATCGCTGCACTAGCAATACTGTCTGCACCGATGTTGAAACACAAGTGGACAGGGAATTACTTGATATTCTGTTGACATATGTTTAACAAATAAATGCTCCCGTGTTAGGTAAAGCATTACAGGGGCATCATCTCTTGTGGTAAAGTTGATATATTGGCCCAGGTAATGATGTGTGTGATTAAGCCGACTTATTTATGCAGGGTAGATAGGGTATCATCTACCACCTATCTACTATTCTAATATGCCGGGTAGATATGGTACTGGCTGTGTGTTTCTTTTCGTCTCATTAGGGGTCCCCTTTGGCTAACTCCTGTTTATGGGTAACTCCTGTAAACTGGCACTCCTGTTTATCATTGAGGTGTGGATCCCTTTCCCAGACTATCAAGGCAACTTCCTGTGGTGTCCCAGAGCTTCAACACTTGCACATGGACTTCCAACGAGTGCCTGTTTGTCCTTGTTGCTGGGCTATTGCTGCGAAGGACCCTATGAGCCTCCTACAACCCTCGTCAAGTACTATTCAAATCAGTCTTACTTAGGTGGTGGATGGGTGCTTCTGACTCGTGTGTTCGCTCCAGTGGGGCTTTATCTAATGTGTTCGCTCCAGTGGGGCTTTGTCTAATGTGTTCGCTCCAGTGGGGCTTTGTCTAATGTGTTCGCTCCAGTGGGGGGTTTGTCTAATGTGTTCGCTCCAGTGGGGCTTTGTCTAATGTGTTCGCTCCAGTGGGGGGTTTGTCCACTGTGTTCGCTCCAGTGAGTGGTTGTCCAATATGTTCGTTCCATTGAGGTTTTGTAAAAATGTGTTCGTCACAGTAACGTTTTTGTCAAATATGTTCGTTCCACTAAGGTTTTGTCCAGTTTGTTCACTCCAGTGAGGTTATATCCAATGTGTTAAATAACATCTTCGTTGTTATCTTTCTGTGGATATTGTTATCTTGCCTGGTGTTTCCTCGTCTGCTGCTTCTGTCTCCCTGTATCTTAAATGCCTAGTCGGATCATTTTCGTTTCTTTTCTCTGTAAATGTCCATCGACTTGTATAGGTCGGTACAGCGATGGTGTTTGGTAGTGCAGAATCGCTGTTCGATCCCGGATGGTGCTAGTGGTTTGGCACTGTTGCCTCAGTCTTTTCTTATATCCCTGCTCCTCCTCCTGAAGTCCCTAGTGAAGTCCCTCCTGTTCCTCCTCCTCATATCTCAAGCTATCCTCGTCATATACCTTCCAAGTACAAAATCTAGCAAAACCACTTTCTCCAGATAATTAACTTGGCCTGTAATTATATATATATATATATATATATATATATATATATATATATATATATATATATATATATATATATATATATATATATATGTCGTACCTAGTAGCCAGAACTCACTTCTCAGCCTACTATGCAAGGCCCGATTTGCCTAATAAGCCAAGTTTTACTGAATTAATATATTTTCTCTAATTTTTTTCTTATGAAATGATAAAGCTACCCATTTCATTATGTATGAGATCAATTTTTTTTATTGGAGTTAAAATTAACGTAGATATATGACCGAACCTAACCAACCCTACCTAACCTAACCTAACCTATCTTTATAGGTTAGGTTAGGTTAGGTAGCCGAAAAAGTTATGTTAGGTTAGGTTAGGTAGGTTAGGTAGTCGAAAACCAATTAATTCATGAAAACTTGGCTTATTAGGCAAATTGGGCCTTGCATAGTAGGCTGAGAAGTGCGTTCTGGCTACTAGGTACGACATATATATATATATATATATATATATATATATATATATATATATATATATAGTATAATCACATTTACAAGACTTTTTACGCTTAATTCCACTCCATGGCTCCCTAAAGAGTTTCTCATAGATACACATTGTTATTGCGGGTTTATTCTGCACTCCGACGAGTCTCAAGCCTTCGTTTCCGGACCAATGACCTTGTCAAGCAGCACAAGGTGCCTCGGGGGTTCGAATCCCACTACAGCCTCTACTGGAGGAGCCTTTCGGCGTGGCTCTTCCCGATATGTCATCATTATACACCCACTCTACATTACTACATGCTACAGGAGCCGGTCGGCCGAGCGGACAGCACGCTGGACTTGTGATCCTCTGGTCCTGGGTTCGATCCCAGGCGCCGGCGAGAAACAATGGGCAGAGTTTCTTTCACCCTATGCCCCTGTTACCTATTAGTAAAATAGGTACCTGGGTGTTAGTCAGCTGTCACGGGCTGCTTCCTGGGGGTGGAGGCCTGGTCGAGGACCGGGCCGCGAGGACACTAAAAGCCCCGAAATCATCTCAAGATAACCTCAAGATACATGATCCAGGGCTGACACAGCAACAGCAGAGGATGTCACTGATCAATGCGGCGTCACAAACCCAAACTCTTATAATGGATGATCTTAACCACGAGACACTAGATTGGGTAAAGCTAACATCACAAGCAGAAGGAGATAAATTTCTAGCTCTAGTACACACATCGTGTGTACTAGAGCTACACACTGTATGTGTACTGAGAGTGTATGTGTACTGAGTATGTGTACTGAGTATGTGTACTGAGTATGTGTACTGAGTATGTGTACTGAGTATGTGTATGTGTACTGAGTGTATGTACTGAGAGTGTATGTGTACTGTTCAGAGTGTACTGAGCTACACACTAGCTCTTTCTCACACATCGTGTGATTGAGCCCACTCGAGGTGACAACATCCTGGACCTTGTGCTAACACCAGAAGAAGACATGACCGATCAAATTCAAGTAAGAGAAAATCTCACTCCATCGTGTGATCACAATATTCTAAGATGGAATACAATTACAGAAACTCTCGTAAAGGTCTAGGATGATGACCTTCTAGGTTACCATCGAGGAAACTATCAGGGAATGAGAGAGGAGTCGCTAATTACCTCATGGAAGGAGCTGATAGGTGATTAGGGCATGGAAACAACATGGACAAATGTCAAAATGGTCATTACTGAGCTCCTTCAAAGACATGCGCCAAAAAGGAGAAAGGAAAGAAAGGGAACAAGATGGATGACACAAGTAGTAAAAATCCTACACACACTGACTGAACGGAACCTCTGGAGACGGGTCGGCCGAGCGGACAGCACGCGGGACTTGTGATCCTCTGGTCCTGGGTTCGATCCCAGGCGCCGGCGAGAAACATTGGGCAGTTTCTTTCACCCTATACCCCTGTTACCTAGCAGTAAATAGGTACCTGGGTGTTAGTCAGCTGTCACGGGCTGCTTCCTGGGGGTGGAGGCCTGGTCGAGGACCGGGCCGCGGGGACACTAAAAAAGCCCCGAAATCATCTCAAGATAACCTCAAGATAACGGTATATATCAACAATGACCATCATGGATGATTATGAGATCTATAAAAGGGCATTAAAGTTGCCACACAGGAAATCACATTAGCCAAAAAAAACTACGAAAGAAAACTTGCCCAAAACATAAATGAATATCCCAAATGATTCAATGCATATATATATGTAGTAAAACCCAAACAAAGTACTCTGTACGACCCCAAAAAGATGAGACTAACCAAGTTATATTGGATGATAATGGGGCAGCAAACACTCTGAGTGAATACTTTACATCAGTGTTTACACTAAACAGATTGAATGACATTCCATCACTCATACAAATATCTGAAGGAGGTGAAGAGAATGTATCAAGGGATATACCCATTACCTGCGACACAACCAGGAAGAACACTGACAAACTAAAAGACTCATAAGCCCCAGGTGTGGATGGATTTCAATCCAAAGTCGTAAAAGAACTGACAAATACACTATGCATACCACTGAAACTCCTTTTCAGAAAATCCCTGCACCAAGGGGTAGTCCCTCCTAGATTACTAGGAAAATGAATGAAAAAATGAATGAAAATAGGATGAAAAAACGATTCTTCGCGGCAGGGGATCGTATTCCAGGGACCATAGGATTAAGGACTTGCCCGAAACGCTACGCGTACTAGTGGCTGTACAAGAATGTAACAACTCTTGTATATATCTCAAAAAAAAAAAAAAAAAAAAAATTAGAAATATGCAAATGTTACTCCTATTTTCAAAAAAGGCAGAAAGATCTCAGCAGAAAACTGAGAAAAAAGCAGAAAAACAGCTTGACAACACACACCTGCAAGCTCATGGAGAGAGTCCTAAGGGAAGGAATAATTCAACATCTCACAGAGAACAATCTTGTAAAATGAACGCAACATGGGTTTGTTAAAGATAGATCCTGCCTTAATAACCTGCTCGCATTTCTGGAAACGGTAACTGGCTATTCAGACAATGGACTTCCGGTAGATGTAGCTTACATGGACTTTGTTAAAGCTTTTGACAAGTTATCACATGAGAAACTGGCAAGGAAATGACAGGCACATGGAATAAATGGAAGAATACTGGAATGGATAAAACATTAGTTAAAACAAAAAACAAAGAGTCGTGCTAAATGGGAATGATTCCGACTGGGGAAATGTGCTAAATGGGGGGTGCCACAGGGATCCATTTTGGAGCCAATCCTTTTTGTCACATACATCAATGACATAGATGAGAATATTACAAACCACATCATCAAATTTGCAGATGACACTAACATCTATTGTAAAGTGGGAAGTGAAAGTGATATTGAGACCTTACAGAGAGATCTGCATGAACTCCACAAATGGTCAGATGACTGGCAAAAGCTTTTTAATGTCGATAAATGCAAGACCTTCCTTGTGAGAGACAACAACCCCCGTCACAACTACCACATTAACAACACCACCTTACAACAGAAAGATGAAGAAAAGGACCCTGGTATCGGAAGCCATCATTCACTAAAAGTCACACAACATGTGGGAGCGTCAGTAAAAAACCTAACCAAACCCTGGGAATAGTCAAGCTTACTTTTACCTTTAAAGAAAGTAAAGTAGTCGTTCAGTTGTATAAGTCTCTGGTGCGCCTCCACCTTGATTATTGCATCCAGACATGGTTATCTTGAGGTTATCTTGAGATGATTTCGGAGCTTTTTAGTGTCCCCGCGGCCCGGTCCTCGACCAGACCTCCACCCCCAGGAAGCAGCCCGTGACAGCTGACTAACTCCCAGGTACCTATTTACTGCTAGGTAACAGGGGCATAGGGTGAAAGAAACTTTGTCCATTTGTTTCTGCCTCGTGCGGGAATCGAACCCGCGCCACAGAATTACGAGTCCTGCGCGCTATCAACCAGGCTACGATGGTGACCTCATCTTCAGAAAGGCTTAGCTGCTCTGGAGAAGGTGCAACACCAGGCAACAAAAATCATACCAAAGCTTAGTCATCTCTCGTATCAGGAACGGTTGAGGGCCACAGGGCTAACACCACTGCCGAACAGGCATGTCAGGGCGGATCTCATTTAAACCTTCAAACTACTAAACAATTTGGAGGATGTTAATCCCGACAATTTCTTCAAAAGATCAGATGTAACACGAACAAGGAGCAACGGTTTCAAGCTCAACAAGCCACAATGTAGGACTGAGAACAGGTGATGCTTTTTCACCCACAGGGTTATAAACCCGTAGAACCGCCTACCCGCCGAAGCCGTAAACCTCAAAACTCTGCTGGGTTTTAAAATACAGATAGAAAAAATCATCAGGGCAAATGGGGGGACCCTAGACAAGCCGCCAGCTTCCTGTACTCGTCGAGGCCACTAGTATTATTGACCCTCAGGTAAATTCAGGTAAATTAAACAAAAATTTAGACATTAAAAAACTGAACGTGGCAGTAAATGACCAAGTTAGTCTAGTATTATCACTACCGGGGGGAGCCGGTCGGCCGAGCGGACAGCACGCTGGTCTTGTGATCCTGTTTTCCTGGGTTCAATCCCAGGCGCCGGCGAGAAACAATGGGCAGAGTTTCTTTCACCGTATGCCCCTGTTACCTATCAGTAAAATAGGTACCTGGGTGTTAGTCAGCTGTCACGGGCTGATTCCTGGGGGTGGAGGCCTGGTCGAGGACCGGGCCGCGGGGACACTAAAGCCCCGAACTCATCTCAAGATAACCCATTCGTGATAATATCAATATAATTATAATTGATAATATAATATCAATAATGTATGATAGACCTGGTGATCTATCATACATTATAATGTATGATAGACCTGGTGATCTATCATACATTATAAGGCAGTATTATAGCATCTAACAATGAATAAATTGTCGACGTGTAAATACAAGTCGACGAAATTATTCACCAAATTTGGAAACCACATTTAACCAAAATACCCCTTTTTTCACATAAGTTTCCCGAACGTTGTGATCTAGAATTAGCTGGATGTGGTGACGAAAGGTAGAGGTACGCCCTTGATCACAAGGGTGTTATCACAAGGGGATCCAGCTATTTGTGGGACCTCTCACGGACACTCGTTAAGGCAAGTCTGGTGTTTGAATGAAATATTTTCAGGCTAGAGGGGTGTGGAGGGAGTTGTGGATAGACAGACAGACAGACAGACAGACGGTGTTCTCCTCACCGTGGGCAAGGGACAGTACATGCTCTGTGCTGTGATGTCTTTCCTCTGTCTCTCTCTCAAAGGACTTGGTAGTCATGTAATATGTGGACTTGCGTATGGACTTAATTTCTATCCTGGGGTGTGGTGGATAGGTCATACTATCACATGATGGATCAGTATACCCATCCTGGGATGGTGGTGGTGGAGGTGGTGGTGGATAGGTCATACTATCACATGATGGATCAGTATACCCATCCTGGGATGGTGGTGGTGGATAGGTCATACTATCACATGATGGATCAGTATACCCATCCTGGGATGGTGGTGGTGGATAGGTCATACTATCACATGATGGAGCAGTATACCCATCCTAGGGATGGTGGTAGTGGTGGTGGATAGGTCATACTATCACATGATGGATCAGTATACCCATCCTGGGATGGTGGTGGTGGTGGTGGTGGAGGATAGGTCATACTATCACATGATGGATCAGTATACCCATCCTGGGATGGTGGTGGTGGATATTTCATACTATCACATGATGGATCAGTATACCTATCCTGGGATGGTGGTGGATAGGTTATACTATCACATGATAGATCAATATCCCCATCCTGGGGATGGTGGTAGTGGTGGATAGGTCATATTATCACATACTGTGATGTGACACTATTCTTCCAACCGAGCCATTCACACTTGTGGTAAACTAGTTATATTTAGTTTACCACTACCTACTGTGTACCCAACACCCGTCCTGAGGGTAGAGGAGGGGACATGGTTCGTTTCCATCAGTATAATAATCTCTCCTTTACCTTCCTTAAGCAGTAAGACAACTTGGAGTACTTTCGGTACTCTCTAATAATATGAAATACATTTATACATTTCTCTAACTTCTTTAAATAACTTAAAGTGGTGGTACTTTCCTCTTAATTCAGAGTAAATATTGTCGCCTCTGTCTAGCTTCAGACGTAATTATGTTAAAATTATGTCTTAAAAAAAGAGTTTTAATTAAGGATGATTAGGAACCAATTACAATTAGTGATATTTTCGAGACATTTATGTGTAAGGCAAATAGATTGATGTGAAGACTATTAGCCTATTTGCGTATACACAAGAATAAAGGTAACTGCAGAAGGCCTATTGGCCCATACGAGGCAGCTCCTATTTATAACCACCCAAATCTCATTCATATAGTTGTCTAACCTACCCTTGAAACAATCAAGGGATCCTATTTCTATTACGTTATACGTAACCCGCTTCAAAATTTGAGTCATCTCTGAACATCACCAGTGAACATAGTATAGGAGAGAGGGAGAGGGAGAGAGAGAGAGAGACAGAGAGAGAGAGAGAGCTCACCTTGATCAGACTACCAACCCGTCTTGCGCAAATCTTAATGTAACGCGTAGGAGGATAAGAGGGGGATTAGGACTTGCGATGATACTGGAATCACTAGATATCGGCTGAACAATGTCGTAAATAATCCAATCTGAATGCCAGAGAAGGATCTGCGAGGCATGACTAGTAGGGATCTTAAATCAAACTACGCGTATATGCACGTAATTAGCCACGTATGATACTGGGATTGAAGTCTGGAAGCGTAAGTAACAAGTCTTGTTATTGTAGATCATTATCTGCTCCTTGTTACTTCCCGTTTACATTATGTCGTTCTATTTTGAGCACTGAAATAGAGAATTAACATAAATTTACGTAAATGTATACTGATAAGGATGATAAAGTTCATTTACAAAGGCTAGAAAAGCGAAAAGTAATGACATAACTAAAGTATGTAAACGTGTACAATTTACAACAATGGGATATTAATTGTGTTAAATACATCAACACAAGTTATTTTGAATACATTGGATAAAACTGGATAAGCAGGCGATGAGTCACAATAACGTGGCTGAAGTATGTTGACCAGACCACACACTAGAAATTGAAGGGACGACGACTGGATAAGTTTAGATTTGGAAAAACCCAGATCAGTATGAATTCTTCAAATGGGGTGATAATGGGCGGTGGGAATTAGTGGATTGCTTCAAACGAACATTAGATTTGTTTTCCAACCACAGACGTGGCCAGACATTTACAATGCTAACCAGCCTATATACATTTTCTTCTGTCCTCCATGGACAAGGTTACAGATCTGTTAACCATATAGTTCAGGGATTTGTTGAACAATGAACCACAGAAGGTGATTATAGTGCTTTTAAAAATGTTTATCTAACCTAGATTTACGCAGATTTACGTCTGTCTTATGTAAACAGTGTTCGAGGTGTCTTTTACATAGTGTCATTAATGTGCGTTTACAAAGGTGAAATGTAATTCTGACCATCTTCCACATATCCTCTATACGGGATTAAGATGCTTTTACAAGTCCAGGCTATAGTTACATCACATACATTGTATAGCTAATGCATTACATAGTCAATCTTGGGTACAAGTCCAATATATCAAGTGTTCCAGTACTCATATATTATTTACAGAGCTCAGCATACCTCAGCCCAGGAGGGCGAAAGTCAGTCAATATGGGACATTCTACAATATAATGTTCAAGGGAGTACATGCTTTCCATGCACAAAGTTGACACATGGTGTATTCCGACACTTCCACAAAGTTCACACATGGTGTATTGAACACTTTCACAAAGTTGACACATGGTGTATTGAACACTTCCACAAAGTTGACACATTGTGTATTGAACACTTCCACAAAGTTGACACATGGTGTATTCGACACTTTCACAAAGTTGACACATGGTGTATTGAACACTTCCACAAAGTTGACACATGGTGTATTGAACACTTTCACAAAGTTGACACATGGTGTATTGAACACTTCCACAAAGTTGACACATGGTGTATTGAACACTTCCACAAAGTTGACACATGGTGTATTGAACACTTTCACAAAGTTGACACATGGTGTATTGGACACTTTCACAAAGTTGACACATGGTGTATTCCGACACTTCCACAAAGTTGACACATGGTGTATTGGACACTTTCACACAGTTGACACATTGTGTACTCGACATTTGGGTTTTGAGAAAGCTGCCAGATACGTCTATATCCCAGACGTATTCTGGCCACTATAACATCACATTGCCGGGTTCTTGTTCTATTAGTCCCATATATATATATATATATATATATATATATATATATATATATATATATATATATATATATATATATATATGTGTATATATATATATATATATATATATATATATATATATATATATATATATATATATATATATATATATATATATATATATATATATATATACGAGTGAATTTGCTTGCGTATAAATACGATCCGTCTCCCATTAGGATCAACAGACCTTTTTGCGATATCCTTAATGATGTTAAGTTCCATGGGAGTTCTCTCCCATGGTGGGAACTGGCGACGCTGTCGTCTCTCACGGTGAGGGACCGTGAACCTCCCACAGTCTGAGTTCAGTTCCAGTTTGAGTAACATTTTAGAATAAGGACAGACTTGGGAAGTTCAGTAAGAGGGGTTGTTTGATCTATGCCACAAACTTCCGGGTTACAGGACAGTGAAGATGCACCTATTCACTGTCACACAGGACAGTGAAGGTGCACCTATTCACTGTCACACAGGACAGTGAGGATGTTCCTATTCACTGCTACACAGGACAGTGAAGGTGCACCTATTCACTGCCACACAGGACAGTGAAGGTGCACCTATTCACTGCCACACAGGACAGTGAAGGTGCTCCTATTCACTGTCACACAGGACAGTGAAGATGCACCTATTCACTGTCACACAGGACAGTGAAGGTGCACCTATTCACTGCTACACAGGACAGTGAAGGTGCACTTATTCACTGTCACACAGGACAGTGAAGGTGCACCTATTCACTGCTACACAGGACAGTGAAGGTGCACCTATTCACTGTCACACAGGACAGTGAAGGTGCACCTATTCACTGCTACACAGGACAGTGAAGGTGCACCTATTCACTGCCACACAGGACAGTGAAGGTGCACCTATTCACTGCCACACAGGACAGTGAAGGTGCACCTATTCACTGCCACACAGGACAGTGAAGGTGCACCTATTCACTGCCACACAGGACAGTGAAGATGCTCCTATTCACTGCCACACAGGACAGTGAGGATGTTCCTATTCACTGCCACACAGGACAGCTAAGATGAACCTATTCACTGTCACACAGGACAGTGAAGGTGCACCTATTCACTGCCACACAGGACAGTGAAGGTGCACCTATTCACTGCCACACAGGACAGTGAGGATGTTCCTATTCACTGTCACACAGGACAGTGAAGGTGCACCTATTCACTGTCACACAGGACAGCTAAGATGAACCTATTCACTGCCACACAGGACAGTGAAGATGCACCTATTCACTGCCACACAGGACAGCTAAGATGAACCTATTCACTGTCACACAGGACAGCTAAGATGAACCTATTCACTGCCACACAGGACAGTGAAGATGCACCTATTCACTGCCACACAGGACAGTGAAGATGAACCTATTCACTGCCACACAGGACAGTGAAGATGCTTCTATTCACTGCCACACAGGACAGTGAAGGTGCACCTATTCACTGTCACACAGGACAGTGAGGATGTTCCTATTCACTGTCACACAGGACAGTGAAGATGCTCCTATTCACTGCCACACAGGACAGTGAGGATGTACCTATTCACTGTCACACAGGACAGTGAGGATGTTCCTATTCACTGTCACACAGGACAGTGAAGATGCTCCAATTCACTCCCACACAGGACAGTGAGAATGTTCCTATTCACTGTCACACAGGACAGTGAAGATGCTCCTATTCACTGCCACACAGGACAGTGAAGATGCACCTATTCACTGCCACACAGGACAGTGAGGATGTTCCTATTCACTGCCACACAGGACAGTGAAGATGCTCCTATTCACTGCCACACAGGACAGTGAGGATGTTCCTATTCACTGTCACACAGGACAGTGAAGATGCTCCTATTCACTGCCACACAGGACAGTGAAGATGCACCTATTCACTGCCACACAGGACAGTGAGGATGTTCCTATTCACTGCCACACAGGACAGTGAAGATGCTCCTATTCACTGCCACACAGGACAGTGAAGATGCTCCTATTCACTGCCACACAGGACAGTGAAGATGCACCTATTCACTGCTACACAGGACAGTGAGGATGTTCCTATTCACTGTCACACAGGACAGTGAAGATGCACCTATTCACTGCCACACAGGACAGTGAAGATGCTCCTATTCACTGCCACACAGGACAGTGAGGATGTTCCTATTCACTGTCACACAGGACAGTGAAGATGCACCTATTCACTGCCACACAGGACAGTGAAGATGCACCTATTCACTGCTACACAGGACAGTGAGGATGTTCCTATTCACTGTCACACAGGACAGTGAAGATGCACCTATTCACTGCCACACAGGACAGTGAAGATGCTCCTATTCACTGCCACACAGGACAGTGAGGATGTTCCTATTCACTGTCACACAGGACAGTGAAGATGCACCTATTCACTGCCACACAGGACAGTGAAGATGCACCTATTCACTGCCATACAGGACAGTGAACATGCTCCTATTCACTGTCACACAGGACAGTGAAGATGCTTCTATTCACTGCCACACAGGACAGTGAAGATTCACCTATTCACTGCCACACAGGACAGTGAAGGTGCACCTATTCACTGTCACACAGGACAGTGAAGATGCACCTATTCACTGCCACACAGGACAGTGAAGATGCTCCTATTCACTGCCACACAGGACAGTGAAGATGAACCTATTCACTGCTACACAGGACAGTGAAGGTGCACCTATTCACTGCCACACAGGACAGTGAAGATGCACCTATTCACTGCCACACAGGACAGTGAAGATGCTTCAATTCACTGCCACACAGGACAGTGAAGATGCACCTATTTACAGCCACAGGACAGTGAAGATGCACCTATTCACTGCTACACAGGACAGTGAAGGTGCACCTATTCACTGCCACACAGGACAGTGAAGATGCTTCTATTCACTGCCACACAGGACAGTGAAGATGCTTCTATTCACTGCTATACAGTACAGTGAAGATGCTTCTATTCACTGCCATACAGTACAGTGAAGATGCTTCTATTCACTGCTACACAGGACAGTGAAGGTGCACCTATTCACTGCCACACAGGACAGTGAAGATCAAACAAAAGACATACGCTCTAGCTTACGAGATGTAACAAATATTAACATTTGCGAGAATTAAAAAGCAACTTCGCCCAATCTTAAGCAATTCAATGGTGTAATTTGGCTCTGGCAAGACGAGGGAGCTCATCTTAAAAGATTCCCCTAAGATAATAAGTTTTTTACAATTCCAAAATGGGCAAGAAATATCGGGTAGATTAAAATAGGATGTCATCCATGACACAGGTCTTGAGATATTTTAACGGTTTGGTGTTCAGTGTTGACGTGAACGTCGTACAAGATCGTCTCAGAGGTTAGTGACTGGCAGCCTCGTTGGGTTGTTAGATGTGCTAGCAAACAAGGTGGTTTACCACTACATCACATTGGTGAATTCGACCTGCTTTTATTACAAAAGTTGATTCAACAATTGTTACAGCTTTTATTATGCAGCTTTGAGATCTTTGAACAATTCTGTATCCCAATAATTTGGGAGAGGTCAAACCCACAGTCGCTATTTTCATCCTTGTGAAATTCATTTGTCAATCACTTGACAATCTCATGCTCTCCACTACAACAATCACTTGACAATCTCATGCTCTCCACGACAACAATCACCCAACAATCTCATGCTCTCCACGACAACAATCACCCAACAATCTCATGCTCTCCACGACAACAATCACCCAACAATCTCATGCTCTCCACGACAACAATCACCCAACAATCTCATGCTCTCCACGACAACAATCACCCAACACTCTCAGGCTCTCCACGACAACAATCACCCAACAATCTCATGCTATCCACGACAACAATCACCCAACAATCTCATGCTCTCCACAACAACAATCACTTGACAATCTCATGCTCTCCACGACAACAATCACCCAACAATCTCATGCTCTCCACGACAACAATCACCTTTCGTTAAATATTACGAGATCTTTCGGAAATTGAGTGTTTTGTGATATACAAAAGTCGCTGTGGACTTTTGTAGTTGGGACTAATTGGTCTAAAACAGTCATATATTGGACGACGGAGCTGTTGGGTGTAGGTAACTTACAATCACCATCCAAGTCATGTTACTATTATCACCATCATCATCGCACCATCACTGCATTTTCCTCGACTGTCAGAAAGCATTTGACAGTGTACCCCATGAGAGACTGGTGTCCAAAATGGGGAAGCAGACTGGAAAGCATTTGACAGTGTACCCCATGAGAGACTGGTGTCCAAGATGGGGAAGTAGACTGGGGTAACTGGGGAAAACACTGAACTGGGTCAGTGTTTTCAGTGTACTGGGAGTACCTGTAGGACAGAAAACAGAGAGTCACAGTCAGAGAGAAGGTTCCAAGCTGGAGGAGTGTAACAAGTGGGGTTATCTTGAGGTTATCTTGAGATGATTTCGGGGCTTTTTAGTGTCCCCGCGGCCCGGTCCTCGACCAGGCCTCTACCCCCAGGAAGCAGCCCGTGGCAGCTGTCTAACTCCTAGGCACCTATTTACTGCTAGGTAACAGGGGCATAGGGTGAAAGAAACTCTGTCCATTGTTTCTCGCCGGCGCCTGGGATCGAACCCAGGACCACAGGATCACAAGTCCAGTGTGCTGTCAGCTCGGCCGACCGGCTAAGAAACATTTTGCCCATTTGTCTCCGCCTCCACCGGGGATTGAACCCGGAACCTCAGGATTACGAATCCGAAGTGCTGTCCACCCAGCCGTCAGAGGTCCCACAAGGCTCTATCCTGAGACCACTGCTGTTCCTAATTTATGTGAAAGACCCGCTCGAGGGAGTGAGCTCAGACATATCAGTGCTTGCAGACGAAACAAAGCTGATGAGGAATGTAGAAACAGAGGAGGACTGCAGAAAGTTACAGGAGGACCTGACAAACTCCAGGAGTAGTCAAACAAATGGTTACTGGAATTAAATCCCAACAAGTGTAAGGTAATGAAGATGAGAAAGGAAGAGAGGAGACCAGAAGCCATTTATACCATACGAGGGAAGGCAGCTACAGGAATCATAAAGAGAGAAGGATCTGTGAGTGGATATACACTAGAGCCACACATAAACAGGATAACATCGGCAGCATCTGAGACGCTGGCAGATATAAGAACATCGTTAAAGAAGCTGAATCAGGACTCCTTCAAAGCAATAGAATACGCATCACCGGTATGGAATCCACACCTGGTGAAACATAAAGCCAAAATTGAACAAATACAAATACTTTGCAACGGAGCTAAGAGGGCAAAGCTACAAAGACAGGCTACTGCAACTAAATATCACCACCCTAGAGGTTGGTGTTGTTAAAGATTGGCTATCTTGAGGTTATCTTGAGATGATTTCGGGGCTTTAGTGTCCCCGCGGCCCGGTCCTCGACCAGGCCTCCACCCCCAGGAAGCAGCCCGTGACAGCTGACTAACTCCCAGGTACCTATTTACTGCTAGGTAACAGGGGCATTCAGGGTGAAAGAAACTTTGCCCATTTGTTTCTGCCTCGTGCGGGAATCGAACCCGCGCCACAGAATTACGAGTCCTGCGCGCTATCCACCAGGCTACCAGGCCCCTACAGGGGCCTACGAGGCTACCTGGAACAAAAAGTTCCAAGTAACACGGGCTATGGTGAGCCCGTAAAAACCCTAGAGGATTGAAAGAATAAGAAAGGATATGATCACAACATACAAGATACTAAGGAGAATAGATAAGGCGGACAAGGGTAGCCTCTTCAGCCTGAGAGAAGCATGACAAGAGGACACAGGTGGAAGCTTTAAACACAAATGAGCCGAAGGGCCTTAAGCCAGTACTCGTACCCTGTATGGGGAGTTATCTTGAGGTTATCTTGAGATGATTTCGGGGCTTTTTTTAGTGTCCCCGCGTCCCGGTCCTCGACCAGGCCTCCACCCCCAGGAAGCAGCCCGTGACACCTGACTAACACCCAGGTACCTAATTTACTGCTAGGTAACAGGGACATAGGGGGAAAGAAACTCTGCCCATTGTTTCTCGCCGGCGCCTGGAATCGAACCCAGGACCACAAGTCCCGCGTGCTGTCAGCTCGGCCGACCGACCCCCGAAGTTAACAAGTGGAATGCTCTAAGAGAGGAAGTTTTGGAAGCCACCTCAATCCACAACATTCAGGCCCCATTCCACAACATTCAGGCCTCATTCCACAACATTCAGGCCCCATTCCACAAAGAATTACAAATAATAGTTAAACTGGAACACAACCGGTACAACAAGGCCATTACAACCCTGCGAACACCCAACGTAACGGGCCCTGCAGTTACGTTGTTACAACATCTCACAAAAGATGTTACATCTTGGCATAACGTGACGTTAGAAGGTTGTTTATACAACGTGTTCGAACATTGCAGCAACGTTGTAGTTTGGTCGTGTGTGTGTAGCGGTAAGCGGACACAACACACCACGACGAAACTACAACGTTTCTACAACATTCGAACAAGATTCAACACCCAACAAGTTGTAAAAACGTTCTAATACATCATAAAAACCTTTTTAACAAGATGTAACAACTTTAACACAACTTGTAAATCTGTAAATCTAACTTTATGTTTGTAACTCATCTTCTATCTCTGTACTTTAACCTGAATAAAAATTTGAATTTGAATTTGAAACAAGCGTTAAATAGGGTCAGTTACATTGTGTCTGTGTGTAGGGAAGGAGCAATAGGCCTAACTGACCCGAAGACACTGATAGACAGGTCTTGATAGATAGGGTTATCTTGAGATGATTTCGGGGCTTTTTAGTGTCCCCGCGGCCCGGTCCTCGACCAGGCCTCCACCCCCCAGGAAGCAGCCCGTGACAGCTGACTAACACCCAGGTACCTATTTTACCACTAGGTAACAGGGGCATAGGGTGGTTATCTTGAGATGATTTCGGGGCTTTAGGTGTCCCCGCGGCCCGGTCCTCGACCAGGCCTCCACCCCCAGGAAGCAGCCCGTGACTGCTGACTAACACCCAGGTACCTATTTTACTGCTAGGTAACAGGGGGCATATGGTGAAAGAAACTCAATGTTTCTCGCCGGCGCCTGGGATCGAACCCCAGGACCACAGGATCACAAGTCCAGCGTGCTGTCCGCTCGACCGACCGGCTCCCGATAGATAAGGACCAGTGCCGCAGGAGAGAGATGACTAACTTCAATGCCGGAAATACTCACTGAGACAGCAGACGGAGGAGGTAGTTCCGGTAGTAGATAAGGGAGAGAGATATGAGGAGAGCGAGGGTCGTTAAGGAGGCGGTCAAGACCTGTGAGGGTCAGCCGGGCTTCCGTTACTCACTGTTACTCACAGTGGCTCCTTGTAATCTTCCCCTCCTCCTCCTTTGGATTGAAATGAGTCAAAATTCCTACCACTCAGTTTACCTGTTTAAGTTACTCATGACATGTAGAACTGAGTTACCTGAGTTACTCATGCTTGGTAGAGCTGAGTTACTCGTGAGTGGGTTAGCTGAGTTACTTAACTCTCATTTACAAGTAATCGACACACTGAATCACTCATGCATAAGTGATTGGCACTCTGAATCATTCATACACAAGTGATTGGCACTCTGAATCATTCATACACAAGTGATTGGCATTCTGAATCATTCATACACAAGTGATTGGCATTCTGAATCATTCATACACACAAGTGATTGGCAATGAATCATTCATACATAAGTGATTGGCACTGAATCATTCATACACAAGTGATTGGCACTCTGAATCATTCATACATAAGTGATTGGCATTCTGAATCATTCATACACACAAGTGATTGGCACTCTGTATCACTAAAACACAAGTGATTGGCACTCTGAATCATTCATACATAAGTGATTGGCACTCTGAATCATTCATACACACAAGTGATTGGCACTCTGTATCACTCAAACACAAGTGATTGGCACTCTGAATCATTCATACATAAGTGATTGGCACTCTGAATCATTCATACACACAAGTGATTGGCACTCTGTATCATTCATACACAAGTGATTGGCACTGAATCATTCATACACACAAGTGATTGGCACTCTGAATCATTCATAATCACAAGTGATTGGCACTCTGAATCCCTCATACACAAGCGATTAGCACTCTGAATCCCTCATACACAAGCGATTGGTACTCATACGTGGATTGTGTCATCCATCTGTATACAAAAGGTCTCTGATGTACTTGTGCCACTTCTGCCCTGGTTGCGTCACATATAATGCTTGAATTGCGTCACATATGTTGCTTGAGTTGCGTCACATGTGCTTGAGTTGCGTTACAAGTGCTTGAGTTGCGTCACATGTGCTTGAGTTGCGTTCAGTGCTGCTTGGGTTGTGTTACATCTTAGTTTATATTTTTGTTTGTAATTTTGCCCCGAGGAGCGAGTTCGCTCTGGTCACTCATCCTGTGAGTGGACACACCGCCATAGTGACAGTATTGGGCAGCGTCACTCATCCTGTGAGTGGACACACCGCCATAGTGACAGTATTGGGCAGCGCCACTCATCCTGTGAGTGACCACACCGCCATAGTGACAGTATTGGGCAGCGTCACTCATCCTGTGAGTGGACACACCGCCATAGTGACAGTATTGGGCAGCGCCACTCATCCTGTGAGTGGACACACCGCCATAGTGACAGTATTGGGCAGCGCCACTCATCCTGTGAGTGAACACACCGCCATAGTGACAGTATTGGGCAGCGCCACTCATCCTGTGAGTGGACACACCGCCATAGTGACAGTATTGGGCAGCGTCACTCATCCTGTGAGTGGACACACCGCCATAGTGACAGTATTGGGCAGCGCCACTCATCCTGTGAGTGGACACACCGCCATAGTGACAGTATTGGGCAGCGCCACTCATCCTGTGAGTGGACACACCGCCATAGTGACAGTATTGGGCAGCGTCACTCATCCAGTGAGTGGACACACCGCCATAGTGACAGTATTGGGCAGCGTCACTCATCCTGTGAGTGGACACACCACCATAGTGACAGTATTGGGCAGCGTCACTCATCCTGTGAGTGAACACACCGCCATAGTGACAGTATTGGGCAGCGTCACTCATCCTGTGAGTGGACACACCGCCATAGTGACAGTATTGGGCAGCGCCACTCATCCTGTGAGTGGACACACCGCCATAGTGACAGTATTGGGCAGCGCCACTCATCCTGTGAGTGGACACACCGCCATAGTGACAGTATTGGGCAGCGCCACTCATCCTGTGAGTGGACACACCGCCATTGTGACAGTATTGGGCAGCGCCACTCATCCTGTGAGTGAACACACCGCCATAGTGACAGTATTGGGCAGCGCCACTCATCCTGTGAGTGGACACACCGCCATAGTGACAGTATTGGGCAGCGCCACTCATCCTGTGAGTGGACACACCGCCATTGTGACAGTATTGGGCAGCGCCACTCATCCTGTGAGTGAACACACCGCCATAGTGACAGTATTGGGCAGCGCCACTCATCCTGTGAGTGGACACACCGCCATAGTGACAGTATTGGGCAGCGCCACTCATCCTGTGAGTGGACACACCGCCATAGTGACAGTATTGGGCAGCGCCACTCATCCTGTGAGTGGACACACCGCCATAGTGACAGTATTGGGCAGCGCCACTCATCCTGTGAGTGGACACACCGCCATAGTGACAGTATTGGGCAGCGTCACTCATCCTGTGAGTGAACACACCGCCATAGTGACAGTATTGGGCAGCGCCACTCATCCTGTGAGTGGACACACCGCCATAGTGACAGTATTGGGCAGCGTCACTCATCCTGTGAGTGGAAACACCGCCATAGTGACAGTATTGGGCAGCGCCACTCATCCTGTGAGTGACCACACCGCCATAGTGACAGTATTGGGCAGCGCCACTCATCCTGTGAGTGGACACACCGCCATAGTGACAGTATTGGGCAGCGCCACTCATCCTGTGAGTGAACACACCGCCATAGTGACAGTATTGGGCAGCGCCACTCATCCTGTGAGTGGACACACCGCCATAGTGACAGTATTGGGCAGCGTCACTCATCCTGTGAGTGGACACACCGCCATAGTGACAGTATTGGGCAGCGCCACTCATCCTGTGAGTGGACACACCGCCATAGTGACAGTATTGGGCAGCGCCACTCATCCTGTGAGTGAACACACCGCCATAGTGACAGTATTGGGCAGCGCCACTCATCCTGTGAGTGGACACACCGCCATAGTGACAGTATTGGGCAGCGCCACTCATCCTGTGAGTGGACACACCGCCATAGTGACAGTATTGGGCAGCGTCACTCATCCTGTGAGTGAACACACCGCCATAGTGACAGTATTGGGCAGCGCCACTCATCCTGTGAGTGGACACACCGCCATAGTGACAGTATTGGGCAGCGTCACTCATCCTGTGAGTGGAAACACCGCCATAGTGACAGTATTGGGCAGCGCCACTCATCCTGTGAGTGGACACACCGCCATAGTGACAGTATTGGGCAGCGCCACTCATCCTGTGAGTGGACACACCGCCATAGTGACAGTATTGGGCAGTGCCACTCATCCTGTGAGTGGACACACCGCCATAGTGACAGTATTGGGCAGCGCCACTCATCCTGTGAGTGGACACACCGCCATAGTGACAGTATTGGGCAGCGCCACTCATCCTGTGAGTGAACACACCGCCATAGTGACAGTATTGGGCAGCGCCACTCATCCTGTGAGTGAACACACCACCATTGTGACAGTATTGGGCAGCGCCACTCATCCTGTGAGTGGACACACAGCCATAGTGACAGTATTGAGCAGCGCCACTCATCCTGTGAGTGGACACACCGCCATAGTGACAGTATTGGGCAGCGCCACTCATCCTGTGAGTGGACACACCGCCATAGTGACAGTATTGGGCAGCGCCACTCATCCTGTGAGTGGACACACCGCCATAGTGACAGTATTGGGCAGCGTCACTCAATCTGTGAGTGGACACACCGCCATAGTGACAGTATTGGGCAGCGCCACTCATCCTGTGAGTGGACACACCGCCATAGTGACAGTATTGGGCAGCGTCACTCATCCTGTGAGTGGACACACCGCCATAGTGACAGTATTGGGCAGCGCCACTCATCCTGTGAGTGAATATAACGCCATAGTGACAGTATTGGGCACCGTTGTAACATTCTTGGGTCGATTGCGTCATTTCTGGGTCAATTGCGTCATTCCTGGATCGATTGCGTTATTTCTGGGTCAATTGCGTCATTCCTGGATCGACTGCGTCATTCCTGGGTCGATTGCGTCATTCCTGGATCGACTGCGTCATTCCTGGGTCAATTGCGTCATTCCTGGGTCAATTGCGTCATTCCTGGGTCAATTGCGTCATTCCTGGGTCGATTGCGTCATTCTTGGGTCAATTGCATCATTCCTGGGTCAATTGCGTCATTCCTGGATCAATTGCGTCATTCCTGGGTCGATTGCGTCATTCCTGGGTCGATTGCGTCATTTCTGGGTCGATTGCGTGATTTCTGGGTCGGTTGCGTCATTTCTGGGTCGATTGCGTCATTTCTGGGTCGGTTGCGTCATTTCTGGGTTGATTGCGTCATTCCTGGGTCGATTGCGTCATTCCTGGGTCGATTGCGTCATTCCTGGGTCGATTGCGTCATTCCTGGGTCGATTGCAACATTCCTGGGTCGATTGCGACATTCCTGGGTCGATTGCGTCATTCCTGGGTCGATTGCGTCATTTCTGGGTCGATTGCGTCATTCCTGGGTCGATTGCGACATTCCTGGGTCGATTGCGTCATTCCTGGGTCGATTGCGTCATTCCTGGTTCACTTGCGTCATTCCGCTTATCAATCCCGGCCAATATCAACAAATTTATCATTAGGCCGTTATGACTGGACATATTTCTAGCCGTGACTTGTTTCACCGTATCTTTCACAGTGTTCCATTATATCTTTCACTGTTTCAATATATTTTTCACTGTCTCACTATATTTTTCACTGTCTGTTTCTCTTTAAGTATCAGTTTAATATTATTATCCTTAAATTATACTTTAGGTATATTTTTGTTTCCTCCAACACCATTGGGGTGTCTTACTTTAAATATAAAGACAATGTACCTATTCCCTTGTGCTCTAGTATCGTATATATTAAATATAAAGACAATGTATCTATTCCCTTGTGCTCTAGTATCGTATATAATCATATATGGTCAGGCTGTCACGCGGGTTATATGTGGAAAGTTCTGGGAAACTTGGAAATATGTCAGATATAAAAGAAGAGAAATCCCGCCAACCACACACACCGAAACTACGACCTTGGTACAACGTTCGAACAAGTTTTAACACCACCTAACCAGTTATAACAACCAATATAGCAAGTTGTAACAACGTTCTAATACGTCATAAACACGTTAACCCAAGATGTAACAACTTTATTACAAGTTGCAACAAGCGGAATATAGAGACAGTTTCGGTTTGTGTTTCCAGGGAGATTAATGGCTGGGACACGACGAACTGGCAGTACACAGCTCTAATTACAGAACAGACATCAACGAACTCTGCATCTACGGGCTCACCATAGCCTGTGCTACTTGGAACTTTGTTCCAGGTAGCAAATCTTTAACAACAACAACAAACTCTGCATCCACTGTCAGGTGTCTGAGACAATCGAACACTGATCACTGACAGTGCAACCCGTTCTCGCACTTGCTTTATAGTCAATATTGGCTTATTTAATAAGTGCATATGTGACATACTAATTGATTGTGAATATTTTAGTTTACCTTGAAAAGCTTCATAGAAAACACCGACCTCACCTAACCTTCTTAGTATGTTAAGATAAGCATCTTATTGCTTCTTAATTACAATTATTACTTAACCTATACCGTTGATAGGTTAAGTAATAATTGTAAATAAGAAGCAATAAGATGCTTATCTTAACATACTAAGAAGGTTAGGTGAGGTCGGTGTTTTCCATGAAGCTTTTCAAGGTAAACTAAAATATTCAGAATCAATTAGTATGTCACATATGCACTTATTAAATAAGCCAATATTGACTGTACGCAAGTGCGAGAACGGGTTGGACAGTGTAGTCTTCACTGTTTCCGACTTCATAGTGCCAGAGAAAACTTCAAACAAGTACTTATCTCACTTAAAATACCTTTTACCATTGGGCATATATTAGAAGGATTTTTTCAGGGAAATTCCTGCGCCCTAAGCCTCTGGCTGGCCCACTGCCTGGGCCCTAAGCCTCTGGCTGGCCCACTGGGCGGGCCCTAAGCCTCTGGCTGGTCCACTGCGCGGGCCCTAAGCCTCTGGCTGGCCCACTGCGCGGGCCCTAAGCCTCTGGCTGGCCCACTGGGCGGGCCCTAAGCCTCTGGCTGGTCCACTGCGCGGGCCCTAAGCCTCTGGCTGGTCCACTGCGCGGGCCCTAAGCCTCTGGCTGGTCCACTGCGCGGGCCCTAAGCCTCTGGCTGGCCCACTAAGTGTTGCTTGTTTCTGTTTTACTTGGGCGGAGTATGAGTATTTATGACTCGTATGGTCGCTTCAGTAAGATTTTGTCCCATGTGTTTAACAACTTCTTCTGCTCTGTTGAATCTAAGATGAAATCTTAATGGGTTTGTAACTGTGCACTGTGTTAGATAATGTTCCAGTGGTCTGTTGTGGCTATAACTGTGCACTGTGTTAGATAATGTTCCAGTGGTCTACACACAGAAATCACAATTGCTTGATGCATCAAATGAACAGATCCACAAGGGCCGTGAAGAGGATTCGAACCTGCGTCCGAGAGCATCCCAGACGCTGCCTTAATCGACTGAGCTACGACATGGTCAAAAGGAGTTGAAACCGAAGTTCTACTGAACTTACTGGATCCTGCAGCCTCTCCGAGGCACAAACCAGGGTTTTACACAACTCCCCCTTGCACCCGAGCTATGTCAATAGGCCGTTCTCCCTCTTCAAATACTCGTCACGGCCCTTGTGGATTTGTTCCAGTGGTCTGTTGTGGTTGTAACTGTGCACTGTGTTTCATAATGTTTCAGTGGTCTGTTGTGGTTGTAACTGTGCACTGTGTTTCATAATGTTTCAGTGGTCTGTTGTGGTTGTAACTGTGCACTGTGTTTCATAATGTTTCAGTGGTCTGTTGTGGCTATAACTGTGCACTGTGTTTCATAATGTTCCAGTGGTCTGTTGTGGTTGTAACTGTGCACTGTGTTAGATAATGTTCCAGTGGTCTGTCGGGCATTTCTCCACAGTGTTGACATTTCCTCTCATCTTCCGGAACCTGTAAGCCTATTTCCCATGCACTTGGGTATCCAAGCCTGATGCGATGTAAGTGTACTTCTGTTGCTCTACTGCTCCCTTTCATCAAACTAAGTGGTTCGTAGTTGGTTGAATTCTTGTACCAACCCGCAGATCCTGATGTTGTAACTGCTGTGTTGTGGTCACTGTACATCATATGCATTGCTCAGTTTCTAATTCCTTTCTTTATATGTTAGACTCTGTGGTATATAAATGTGTACATTTCTTATCTTAGTTGCAAGTTTTGCAGCTTCGTCTGCAATGTCATTTCCTATTATTCCCACATGACTTGGCACCTAGCTGATAAGTACCCGTCGACCTTGTCGTTTGAGTGTTTGCATTAATGATATGACATTTGTTATCAGATGGATGTTATCACATATGTGTTCTTGTTGCAAAGTTTCAATGGCAGTTCTCGAATCTATATGTATGATAACATGTTGTCGGTGTTCAGCAAGAGCATGTTCCAAAGTCTTTTGAATGGCTAGCATCTCTGAACAAATCCACAAGGGCCGTGACGAGGATTCGAACCTGCGTCTGAGAGCATCCCAGACGCTGCCTTAATCGACTGAGCTACGACATAGTCTACGACATCAATTTGTTCATTGATGCATTACGCAATTGTGATTTCTGTGTGTAGTGGCTAGCATATCTGTTTGTAAAGTTGAACACCCATTTGAGAGTCTGTTTACAGAGTTTGAGGTGACCTCTCGTTACAGGGAAAATATAAAATAGTCAAAGCCCTGGGTAAATATCTCCAGTCGAGCAACAAACTGGGTCATATTTGACCCGCGCCACATGTATACCTGGCGCCAACAATGACCCGCGCCACATGTATACCTGGCGCCAACAATGACCCGCGCCACATGTATACCTGGCGCCAACAATGACCCGCGCCACATGTATACCTGGCGCCAACAATGACCCGCGCCACATGTATACCTGGCGCCAACAATGACCCGCGCCACATGTATACCTGGCGCCAACAATGACCCGCACCACATGTATACCTGGCGCCAACAATGACCGGCGCCACATGTATACCTGGCGCCAACAATGACCCGCACCACATGTATACCTGGCGCCAACAACAGCCAAACACAGAAAACACATGCAGGCGATGAGTCACAATAACGTGGCTGAAGTATGTTGACCAAACCACACACTAGAAGGTGAAGGGACGACGACGACGTTTCGGTCCGTCCTGGACCGAGAATGGCCCAGGATAATACGATTTGGTTGGGGCAGCATTATATTCTTTAATTGGTTAGTTTCCCCTTGATTTTTTTTAAGTAGGATGGACCTTATAATTTTCTGATTAACTGTTGACTGATTCTTTCTTTATTATGCACCCCATACCCATTCAGTGGATGGTGGGGGAGAGGGTTACAGAGGCACATAATGGGTTCAGGAACTGTACCACATAGTTCATTTAGCTAAGCAAGTGCCAATCTTTTGAACCTAATCACACAATTGTTAATATTACATACACATGAACATATATATATATATATATATATATATATATATATATATATATATATATATATATATATATATATATATATATATATATATATATATATATATGTCGTACCTAGTAGCCAGAACGCACTTCTCAGCCTACTATGCAAGGCCCGATTTGCATAATAAGTCAAGTTTTCCTGAATTAATATATTTTCTCTAATTTTTTTCTTATGAAATGATTATGAAATAGGTTAGGTTAGGTTAGGTAGCCGAAAAAGTTAGGTTAGGTTAGGTTAGGTAGGTTAGGTAGCCGAAAAACAATTAATTCATGAAAACTTGGCTTATTAGGCAAATCGGGCCTTGCATAGTAGGCTGAGAAGTGAGTTCTGGCTACTAGGTACGACATATATATATATATATATATATATATATATATATATATATATATATATATATATATATATATATATATATATATATATATATATATATATATATATACAATTATTTACACAAATACATATACACATCGATAATCTTTTTATATCACATGTGAGTCAACATTCAAGAATAACTGTGATACTAAATATAACAATTTAGGATCTATTATTTATTAGTATACGTGTTTATAATAAGTGACATGAGTAATTGGGAAACAATGGAATTAATTTAATCTTACATAGAATCTTTGAATCCTTAGCATCTTAATTGCGACTTATATTTAGTCCTTATTATCAATGTTCAATATTATCAAATCTTTGAGCATTTACGAAGTTGATTTTTGGTAATTTTTCTTTTCATTTATTTTCACTTTTCCGAAACTTGTGTCGTTTCTGTATCTTTAAGAATGTAATCTTGATTTTAGTATAAGTTCTTTGTTAATTTTAATTCGATTTTTTTTTTCTGTAGCTTAACTCTGATGATTAATTCTTATGAGTATTCAAAAAGTTGTGGATTTTAATTGAAAATTTATATTTTAAACGAGATGTTTGTATAGACAATCGTGTTCGTGTTTATATATATATATATATATATATATATATATATATATATATATATATATATATATATATATATATATATATATATATAATATTAGTATATTTTGGTAGCAGTCTTTCTTGAAAACATATGTTGTTGAATATGACCGAAAGAGTAAGTTTAATAATTCTAACACAAATCTTCTCAATATTTCTTACGTTCTTCTTCACTGTAGACGGTAATTGATAAATTAACTCTCCAAAAATCATTCTTTATTCCTGGTCTGACGCCTGAACGCGTTTCGTAATGCTTACTACATTTTCAAAGATTTAGTTTACTCATAAAATACAGCGATACATATACTCGTTTTGGGTGAGGTGATATGGCACAAAATTTTTGGGTGAGGTGACAAAGCTATGACAGAACACGAAACAATGGGTGTGAGAACATAAGAATGGAAGTAACTGCAGAAGGCCTATTGACCCATACTTCCTCTTGCTGCTTCTATATTGGTTCGGGGTCTTGAAGTGGGTAGAATATAGTTGTGCATTAATTGGCTGTTGATTGCTGGTGTTGACTTTTTGACGATGTACTCACCTAATTGTGCTTGCGGGGGTTGAGCTTTGTCTCTTTGGTCCCGCCTCTCAACTGAGGCATGTAGTGCCAGGGAGAGTGGGAAATGAGCAAGTGGATCTCTCCCTGCTGGACACCTTCTGCGGAAACTACTTCATTCTCCCCAAACAACAGTGGCTGTTCCGCACTGTATCCTGCTGAAGCGTCCGGTTAGGCTAAGTTAGATTCGCTTAAAGAATTGCGATGCCGTAGAACTGCCATAAGTTTTGGCCCTTTTCTGAGTAGGGCCCTAAGACCTGAGACACATGTACCTCTTCTACGTCATTGCTGCTCCATGAACAAACCTAACCTAACCTAACCTAACCTAACCTAACCTCAACGGATACCTGATCAACCAGGCTGTGACTCATACGTCAGGCTGCGAGCAGCCGCGTCCAACAGCCTGGTTGATCAGTCCAGCAACCAGGAGGCCTGGTCGACGACCGGGCCGCGGGGACGCTAAGCCCCGGAAGCACCTCAAGGTAACCTCAAGGTAACCTTAACCAACCTATCCCTAAACTAACCTAACCCAACCTAACCCATCCTAACCTAACCTAACCTTAACCAAGCTATCCCTAAACTAAGCTAACCCAACCTAACCCATGCTAACCTAAATGTTAAGATGGTTAACGTATCCTATTGTAACCTGACCTCCCCTAACCTATCCAATCCTAACCTATCCTATCACATCCTAACGTAACCAAATTTAAACAAGGGATAAAATGTTATGTTAAATATATGGTATACACGAGAGGTGACGTCATTATGACGTCACATGGGGTGGGGTTTGTGGCCATGAGGCGGGGTGGGGGCGGGGTGGGGTCGGGGTGGGGTTGGGGTGGGGGCGGGACCGGATGCCTGCGGCCCACAGGTCAGGCCGGCAGCAACATGGCGGACACCAACCCAGAATGTTGTGTTTTTGTTGAGCGGAGGCTTGCTGCGTGTGTCTGGGCGGGCTGACGTAGGTGTGGGGGGCGGCCCTGTGGGTGGTGGGGGGCGGGGGCCAGCAAGGAGGGGGGGGGGGGAGGTAGAGGGGGGGCGAGGGGTGGGGGGGAGGAAGTTGAGTGACTGTTGCTCATCAGATATGGCGAGAGGACATGAAGGTATGATTCGCAAGTACTCACCTAGTTGTGCTTGCGGGGGTTGAGCTCTGGCTCTTTGGTCCCGCCTCTCAACTGTCAATCAACTGGTGTTGATTGACGGTTGACTCATCAACCGTCAACATCAACATCATGTTGAGTGACACATCAGCTCCTGAGCCTACTGGGCTCTATCATATCTACACTAGAAACTGTGTATGGAGTCAGCCTCCACCACATCACTGCCTAATGCATTCCATCTGTTAACTACTCTGACACTGAAAAAGTTCTTTCTAACGTCCCTGTGGCTCATATGGGTACTCAATTTCCACCTGTGTCCTCCTTGTTCGCGTACCACCAGTGTTAAACTGTTTATCCTTATGTACCCTGTCAATTCCTCTGAGAATTTTGTAGGTTGTGATCATGTTTCCCCTTACTCTTCTGTCTTCCAGTGTCGTAAGGTGCATTTCCCGCAGCCTTTCTTCGTAACTCATGCCTCTTAGTTCAGGGACTAGTCTAGTGGCATACCTCTGAACTTTTTCCAGCTTCGTCTGGTGCTTGACAAGGTACGGGCTCCATTCTGGGGCCGCATACTCCAGGATTGGTCTTACATATGTGGTGTACAAGATTCTGAATGATTCCTTACACAGGTTCCTGAACGCTGTTCTGATGTTAGCCAGCCTCGCATACGCCGCAGATGTTATTATTTTTATGTGGGATTCAGGAGACAGGTTTAGCGTGATATCAACTCCTAGATCTTTGTCTCTGTCCGTTTCATGAAGGACTTCATCTCCCACTCGGTATCCTGTGTTTGGCCTCCTGTTTCCACCGCCTAGTTTCATTACCTTACATTTACTTGGGTTGAACTTTAGTAGCCATTTGTTGGACCATTCATTTAGTTTGGCTAGGTCATCTTGTAGCCTCATACTATCTTTCTCTTAATCCTCCTCATAATTTTTGCATCATCAGCAAACAATGAGAGGAACGATTCTTTACCCTCTGGGAGATCATTTACATATATCAGAAACAGTATAGGTCCAAGGACTGAAACCTGCGGGACTCCACTCGTAACGTCACGTCATTCTGAGACCTCACCCCTCACAGTGACTCACTGTCTTCTGTTGCTTAGGTACTGTGTGACTCACCATAGATGTAAAGTGTCTTGTATAGTGACTGTTGTGAGCCTCTTGTTGAATCAATTTTGATATAAACAATATTATTGATATGTATATGTATTTGGTAAATGATTATATATATATATATATATATATATATATATATATATATGTATATATATATATATATATATATATATATATATATATATATATATATATATATATATATATATAATATATATAATCCGTCCTCCCCTCTCCCTCTTGTACTTACTTCTGCCTCCAGACTAAGACGGAACCACACTTCCCCTCGCTCAATGGCCTGTCCCCAGCTCCTAGGCCTTAGGCCTTCAAACTACTCACTACTAGGGGCTGTCTGTGGCCCTCGTTTGACTACACCAGGGGTCTCCAAACTTGTCAATGTAAGCGCCACATTATATATTTACCATATATATGCGGGCCGGAGGAATAAAAAATGAAAAAAAAACAAAAAACAAATCAGTGCCAGTAATTTAATTTTCTCAAATATTAAAGTATAAACATGGAAAAATTAAAACATATCTTTTTGGAAAAAATCAGGGTAAACTAAATAGATTCCTGCCTTTAGTTTTATGCAACCAAATTAGTGTGACGAATGATACTGTCGTTTTGACTTCAAAATTTCATTAAAATCAGGTTCCAGATTAGATGAGCCAATTGTAAGAATTGATTTCAAGTGATCATCAGACAAATTTGCTCGATAGTTAGATTTCACATACTTCATTTTGGAAAAAGTTTGTTCACACAAGTATGTTGAACCAAAAATGGACACAAAACTACAAGCAAACTTTATCAAATTTGGAAACTGATCTGGCTGCAGGCATTTATAAAACTCAATCAGATTTCCTTCTCTATACTTATCTTTCAGTCTGTCATCTGCCTGGAGATCAATAATTTCCATTTGAAATTGAGTTGGAAGATTTTCAGCATTGCAGTCAAATGGATTATGAAAGAACCTGATTTCATTTGCTTTGGCATCAAGGTCAGCAAATCGCTTCTGAAACTGTTTTTTCAAATCTGAAATTATTTCATTTGCAAATGAAAAAGGAAATTCAACTTTACTTTCTGCATGAAATTTTTCACAACATGGAAAATGAGCAAAATTCTTAACCTTCACCTGGCCTTCAAGTAGCGCAAGTTTTGCTCTGAATGCCTTGACATGAACAAAGTAGTCACTGATCAAATTTGTTTTGCCTTGCAATTTCAGGTTCAAGTTATTCATATGACCTGTCATATTCATATGACCTGTCATATTCATATGACCTGTCATATTCATATGACCTGTCATATTCATATGACCTGTCATATCTGCAAAAAATGCCAATTTCCAAATCCATTCACATTCTGATAATAATGGCTGAGGTTTATTTTTCTCTGTGAGAAATAAATCAATTTCTAATCTGAGCTCAAAGAAATGCAGCAAAACCTTTCCACAACTAAGCCATCTAACTGCTGTATAATAAGGCAAGTTAACAAACTCCGCATCAATTTCTTTCAAGAAATCACGGAACTGGCGATGGTTGAGTGCATGAGATCTAATGAAATTAACCACAGAAACAACAGGTTTCATGACACAAGACATATCAACATATTTTAGGCACAATGCTTGTTGATGGATAAGGCAATGCAGAAAAATGGGTTTTGAGAATCCTCCAACCTCACAAGCTGTTGTAATTTGCCCAACCAAACCCTTCTTTGTCCCAGACATATTCTTTCCTCCATCAATTGTCACACACTGCACTTGTTTCCATTCCAGATTATATTCTGTCATAGTTTTACTTACTTCATTGAAAATGTCCTCTCCAGTTGTTGTGGTGTGCATGCTGTGAACTGATGCTAATTCTTGGCTCACATTAAATTCACTATCAACACCACGAATGAATACTAAGAGCTGAGAAGTATCACACACATCAGTTGATTCATCCAACGCAAGAGAATACCAACAAAATCTTTTTGTTTTTTCCTTTATTTGCCGAATTATGTCGCCTCCTAAATCTTCAATTCTACGAGCAACAGTATTTGACCCAAGACTTATCATTTTGAAGAGGTTTACTTTTTCTGGACATACCTCTCCTGCTGCTTCCACTATACACTCTTTTATGATACTACCATCAGTGAAAGGTTTTCCTTTTTTAGCCAACACATAGGCAACTTTGTAACTGGCTCTAGTTGAAGTTTCATTTTCAGATTTTTTCTTACTGAAAACAGCTTGTTGAGAATGCAGACTGTGCTGAAATGATTCAAACTTTTTAGTGCGTTCTGCTCCTGTGATGTGAGAATAACTTGAGCCATGTTTAGATTCATAGTGCCGACGAATATTGTATTCCTTCAGAACAGCAACACTGTCTCTACATATTATGCATAAAGCTTTATCATTTGCTATCACAAAAAAGTACTTTATCTTCCATTCGTCATTGAACCGACGGCACTCAATGTCCACTTTTCTTTTCTTTATCTTTTCCATATCTGAAAACATAAGGGTAAAATAAATGAAATAAATTCTACAGGAAAAAAACAGCTTGTATATGGTGTTAAAAAGCATAGCATATTATTATAAAGTGGTAAATATTATGGCAACACCTTTCGTTGATAAACTTAATGGTTACCATTTTAACTATTTTAAACATGCAATATTTTTGGCTACAATAGTATTATTGCTATTTTGTATAACTAAGATAAAGGCATTGTCAAAGTACAGAGAAAAGAATATTGTAGAGTGTTTGTGCTCCCTGAAACGGAAGCAGCGAAGCCCCACTCGCCCTCCATCCCCACAATATACAGTTATACACAACTGATTGGTTGTAATGCACAACACATACGTACCAGTATTAGTATCTGTGCGTCACACTATCGAGAGAGAGAGGAAAACTGACTCGGGTTGAGCGCCACCAGTCAGCAGCCCCAGCTTTGAATAATTCTGCGATGCCATTCGTACGATAATTATTTTTTCAAGGCCACCACACAGGGATTTGTTTGGAGGGCCGGATGTGGCCCGCGGTCCATAGTTTGGAGACCCCTGGTCTAAATCATTGGCACTCGGACTCCTCTTTTCAGACTTTTGGCAGTGTATAAACAGGGAAGCTGATCGTGTTCCAGGGGGGATATATGTAGCGTAAAGAGCTATGAGAAGGGAAAAACTAAGCATGTATAAAAGGGGGTAAAAGAAATCGCGTAAAAAGGATTTAAAAAAAGTAGGTAATTATGAGGAGAAAGCACAAATTGGAAGGGACTCTGGGATGGAATGAAGGAACGGTGCCAACCAAGCAATATGGGAGCCGGTCGGCCGAGCGGACACCACGCTGGACTTGTGATCCTGTGGTCCTGGGTTCGATCCCAGGCGCCGGCGAGAAACAATGGGCAGAGTTTCTTTCACCCTATGCCCCTGTTACCTAGCAGTAAAATAGGTACCTGGGTGTTAGTCAGCTGTCATGGGCTGCTTCCTGGGGGTGGAGGCCTGGTCGAGGACCGGGCCGCGGGGACAATAAAAGCCCCGAAATCATCTCAAGATGGCGGTGCGTTCACTCACAGGATGAGTGGCGCTGCCCAATACTGTCACTATGGCGGTGTGTTCACTCACAGGATGAGTGGCGCTGCTCAATACTGTCACTATGGCGGTGTGTCTACTCACAGGATGAGTGACACTGCCCAATACTGTCACTATGGTGGTGTGTCTACTCACAGGATGAGTGACACTGCCCAATACTGTCACTATGGTGGTGTGTCCACTCACAGGATGAGTGGCGCTGCCCAATACTGTCACTATGGCGGTGTGTCCACTCACAGGATGAGTGGCGCTGCCCAATACTGTCACTATGGCGGTGTGTCCACTCACAGGATGAGTGGCGCTGCCCAATACTGTCACTATGGCGGTGTGTCCACTCACAGGATGAGTGGCGCTGCCCAATACTGTCACTATGGCGGTGTGTCCACTCACAGGATGAGTGGCGCTGCCCAATACTGTCACTATGGCGGTGTGTCCACTCACAGGATGAGTGGCGCTGCCCAATACTGTCACTATGGCGGTGTGTTCACCCACAGGATGAGTGGCGCTGCCCAATACTGTCACTATGGCGGTGTGTCCACCCACAGGATGAGTGGCGCTGCTCAATACTGTCACTATGGCGGTGTGTCCACTCACAGGATGAGTGACGCTGCCCAATACTGTCACTATGTCGGTGTGTCCACTCACAGGATGAGTGGCGCTGCCCAATACTGTCACTATGTCGGTGTGTCCACTCACAGGATGAGTGGCGCTGCCCAATACTGTCACTATGGCGGTGTGTCCACTCACAGGATGAGTGGCGCTGCCCAATACTGTCACTATGGCGGTGTGTCCACTCACAGGATGAGTGGCGCTGCCCAATACTGTCACTATGGCGGTGTGTCCACTCACAGGATGAGTGGCGCTGCCCAATACTGTCACTATGGCGGTGTGTCCACTCACAGGATGAGTGGCGCTGCCCAATACTGTCACTATGGCGGTGTGTCCACTCACAGGATGAGTGGCGCTGCCCAATACTGTCACTATGGCGGTGTGTCCACCCACAGGATGAGTGGCGCTGCCCAATACTGTCACTATGGCGGTGTGTCCACTCACAGGATGAGTGGCGCTGCCCAATACTGTCACTATGGCGGTGTGTCCACTCACAGGATGAGTGACGCTGCCCAATACTGTCACTATGGCGGTGTGTTCACTCACAGGATGAGTGACGCTGCCCAATACTGTCACTATGGCGGTGTGTTCACTCACAGGATGAGTGGCGCTGCCCAATACTGTCACTATGGCGGTGTGTCCACTCACAGGATGAGTGGCGCTGCCCAATACTGTCACTATGGCGGTGTGTGCACTCACAGGATGAGTGGCGCTGCCCAATACTGTCACTATGGCGGTGTGTCCACTCACAGGATGAGTGGCGCTACCCAATACTGTCACTATGGCGGTGTGTCCACTCACAGGATGAGTGGCGCTGCCCAATACTGTCACTATGGCGGTGTGTCCACCCACAGGATGAGTGGCGCTGCCCAATACTGTCACTATGGCGGTGTGTCCACTCACAGGATGAGTGACGCTGCCCAATACTGTCACTATGGCGGTGTGTCCACTCACAGGATGAGTGGCGCTGCCCAATACTGTCACTATGGCGGTGTGTCCACTCACAGGATGAGTGACGCTGCCCAATACTGTCACTATGGCGGTGTGTCCACTCACAGGATGAGTGGCGCTGCCCAATACTGTCACTATGGCGGTGTGTCCACTCACAGGATGAGTGGCGCTGCCCAATACTGTCACTATGGCGGCGTGTCCACTCACAGGATGAGTGACGCTGCCCAATACTGTCACTATGGCGGTGTGTCCACTCACAGGATGAGTGGCGCTGCCCAATACTGTCACTATGGCGGTGTGTCCACTCACAGGATGAGTGGCGCTGCCCAATACTGCCACTATGGCGGTGTGTCCACTCACAGGATGAGTGACGCTGCCCAATAAAATCACTCATCGGGCCAAAATAAATATATTTCTTTAACATGCCACAGGTCCCAAAATATAAAGTCTTCACTCGCTTTCTCCACCACATAGAAAGAGGAATACACAAGAGAAGAGGAAAGAGAAGAGAGACACACACACAGATAACGAAAACAGGAATAAGGAGATAAGAAAGAAACACAACAAGATAACCTAATCAATATTCAAGAAGCGTGTTAGTGACCTTCTTGCAACGAGTTTCAGATGTGGGGGTGCAGGGGGGGGTGATGCCCCCTCTCTCCTGGGTGAGGGGGGGGGTGATGACCCCCACCACATGCCTTTGTGTGTGTGGGGGAGGAGGGGTTTGGGGGAGCCATAGGCAAGATATAGGAGATTGTGTTGCCTTACAATAGTTGTGTTTATAAGTGAAGCCGCTCACTTCTGTGTGTTGTGAGGGGGGGGGTGGATGCCCCCCCTCTTTCCCTAAAAGGTGGGGGGAGGGGTGGGGCACTGGTGCCGCCCCCTTCTCTCGCCTGGTTGAACTGTAATATGATTAGAAATCATCCTAGAGTAAGGGTCGAACGGGTGTGGGCAGACCTCTGGTAGCCGCTGGGAAATGGGGAAGGGGGGGGGGGGGAGAGGAGATGGGGGGATGGTTGGGGGGGGATAGGAATGGAGTTGAAGAGTGAGAGAGCAGGGTTGGATAGACGACCCGGCGCCTCCACCATCATCCATCCCCTCCACCCCCCCTCTCCTACTCATCCACTACCCCCTCCAGGCCGTCTTCCTCTTCTCTACCCCCCCCCCCCTCCCCCCACAACGGAGCCTTCCCCAACTCCCTATCACCAGCAGCATCACCAGACCGCTTGACGCCACACTCACACTATCTCTTCCCCCCCCCTCTTTTGTCTCTCTCTCTCTCTCTCTCTCTCTCTCTCTCTCTCTCTCTCTCTCTCTCTCTCTCTCTCTCTCTCTCTCTCTCTCTCTCTCTCTCTCTCTCTCTCCTTCTACTCCTTGCCTCCTACCTCCCCACTACCAGTTGCTGGACCTCAAAGGTGTAGGCAGCTGCGGGCGTGATGGTGTGTTACTCACACCTGTGTGCACCTGTGCACGTCTTGTGTGCACCTGTGGACGTCTGTGTGCTCCTGTGTACGTCTGTGTGCTCCTGTGTACGTCTGTGTGCTCCTGTGGACGTCCTGTGTACACCTGTGGACGTCTTGTGTGCACCTGTGGACGTCTGTGTGCTCCTGTGTACGTCTGTGTGCACCTGTGGACGTCCTGTGTACACCTGTGGACGTCTTGTGTGCACCTGTGGACGTTTGTGTGCACCTGTGGACGTCTGTGTGCACCTGTGGACGTCTTGTGTACAAAGTGATACGTATGTTCTCTTTTCATTGCAACACTGTAGGAGAGTGTCTGGATGAATGGTGAAATTGAAATTGAAATTGAAATAAGTTTATTGAGGTAAAATACACACAAAGGGATGAGGTAGCTCAAGCTATTCTCACCCCGTTCAGTACATCGTGTTAATACATACATAGACACACATCACAAACAATAAACATATTACCAAACATTCTGAGAGATAAACATATACATTTCTTCCTTTACACAAGTAGTATGGTATCAGACGTACACATAAGACTTTTATGACCTAGGGTGGTGTAACACCAGTGTAAATATAAATAAATATAAAATATATAAATATAGATTATAGATATTATAAAAATTATAGATAGTATAAAACATTAATAATGTACACTGATAAATGTGTACACTAAATATTACAGTACCACTAATATTTACACATATATATATCCTGAGTAACTGGAACCAAAGGTACACTTCCAAGGAAATGCTACACAGGATTACGCTGCCACCATCTGCCTTGTCTATTAACTATATCAAGCAACGAGGCAAGAAACATTGCTTGACTTGGAGAGTACTTTCTGTAACTGTTATTCATTATGGGACGGTTGTCAGCCCACTATATCCAGAGGCTAAGAGGATTCAACAATTGACACAGACGGGAAGTCTAACATGAGTTTATTGAGAACAAATATGCTAATCACCACTATAAATCCTTCTCTAACACTGGTCAGTGGTTAAGACATTCAGACATGGAACAAAACCCTCAGAGATCACACTTTACCTTTAGGCCTCTGTCTCTTTCTCTCTGGTGGATTCACTCTGTCTCTCCTTCTGGTGGATTCACTCTGTCTCTCCTGCTGGTGGATTCACTCTGTCACTCCTTCTGGTGGATTCACTCTGTCTCTCCTTCTGGTGGATTCACTGTCACTCCTTCTGGTGGATTCACTCTGTCACTCCTTCTGGTGGATTCACTCTGTCACTCCTTCTGGTGGATTCACTCTGTCACTCCTTCTGGTGGATTCACTCTGTCACTCCTTCTGGTGGATTCACTCTGTCACTCCTTCTGGTGGATTCACTCTGTCACTCCTTCTGGTGGATTAACTCTGTCACTCCTTCTGGTGGATTCACTCTGTCACTCCTTCTGGTGGATTCACTCTGTCACTCCTTCTGGTGGATTCACTCTTTCACTCCTTCTGGTGGATTCACTCTTTCACTCCTTCTGGTGGATTCACTCTGTCACTCCTTCTGGTGGATTCACTCTGTCACTCCTTCTGGTGGATTCACTCTGTCACTTCTTCTGGTGGATTCACTCTGTCACTCCTTCTGGTGGATTCACTCTGTCACTCCTTCTGGTGGATTCGCTCTGTCACTCCTTCTGGTGGATTCACTCTGTCACTCCTTCTGGTGGATTCACTCTGTCACTCCTTCTGGTGGATTCACTCTGTCACTCCTTCTGGTGGATTCACTCTGTCACTCTTTCTGGTGGATTCGCTCTGTCTCTCCTTCTGGTGGATTCACTCTGTCACTCCTTCTGGTGGATTCACTCTGTCACTCCTTCTGGTGGATTCCCTCTGTCTCTCCCTCCGGTGGATTCACTCTGTCACTTCTTCTGGTGGATTCACTCTGTCACTCCTTCTGGTGGATTCACTCTGTCACTCCTTCTGGTGGATTCACTCTGTCTCTCCTTCTGGTGGATTCACTCTGTCAGTCCTTCTGGTGGATTCACTCTGTCACTCCTTCTGGTGGATTCACTCTGTCTCTCCTTCTGGTGGATTCACTCTGTCACTCCTTCTGGTGGATTCACTCTGTCACTCCTTCTGGTGGATTCACTCTGTCACTCCTTCTGGTGGATTCACTCTGTCTCTCCTTCTGGTGGATTCACTCTATCTCTCCTTCTGGTGGATTCACTCTGTCTCTCCTTCTGGTGGATTCACTCTGTCACTCCTTCTGGTGGATACACTCTGTCTCTCCTTCTGGTGGATTCACTCTGTCACTCCTTCTGGTGGATTCACTCTGTCTCTCCTTGGCTGTGTGATGTCCTCACAGACCCACTCTGGACCCTGGTGTCCGGTACTCTCTCTCTTATCATACAGGGGTGTATATATACAACTGAAGCATGAGGGGGAGGGGGTATTTTACACTGTTGTGGGAAAGTCTGGTGTGTGGTTCTGTTCCCAGCTCATTTACCCTACTCGGGAAAAGAGTGTTTTGCACACCTTAATAGTTGATCAGCACATCAGGGCGTCAGCTTCCCATGATGTGCAAGAAAGCACTCAAGATGTATCATTAAGCTGTTTGTCAAGACCATCAGGAGTATTCATACACAGGGACACGCTGACTAGGGAGGAGCCAGAAAATATTTCAGTTAACTCTAGCTGAATGTGAGGTCACAGGCTGATCTTACCAGGACGTTCCTATGGGTGTAGGCTGATCTTACCAGGACGTTCCTATGGGTGTAGGCTGATCTTACCAGGACGTTCCTATGGGTGTAGGCTGATCTTACCAGGACGTTCCTATGGGTGTAGGCTGATCTTACCAGGACGTTCCTATGGGTGTAGGCTGATCTTACCAGGACGTTCCCATGGGTGTAGGCTGATCTTACCAGGACGTTCCTATGGGTGTAGGCTGATCTTACCAGGACGTTCCCATGGGTGTAGGCTGATCTTACCAGGACGTTCCCATGGGTGTAGGCTGATCTTACCAGGACGTTCCCATGGGTGTAGGCTGATCTTACCAGGACGTTCCCATGGGTGTAGGCTGATCTTACCAGGACGTTCCCATGGGTGTAGGCTGATCTTACCAGGACGTTCCCATGGGTGTAGGCTGATCTTACCAGGACGTTCCCATGGGTGTAGGCTGATCTTACCAGGACGTTCCCATGGGTGTAGGCTGATCTTACCAGGACGTTCCCATGGGTGTAGGCTGATCTTACCAGGACGTTCCTATGGGTGTAGGCTGATCTTACCAGGACGTTCCTATGGGTGTAGGCTGATCTTACCAGGACGTTCCCATGGGTGTAGGCTGATCTTACCAGGACGTTCCTATGGGTGTAGGCTGATCTTACCAGGACGTTCCCATGGGTGTAGGCTGATCTTACCAGGACGTTCCTATGGGTGTAGGCTGATCTTACCAGGACGTTCCTATGGGTGTAGGCTGATCTTACCAGGACGTTCCTATGGGTGTAGGCTGATCTTACCAGGACGTTCCTATGGGTGTAGGCTGATCTTACCAGGACGTTCCCATGGGTGTAGGCTGATCTTACCAGGACGTTCCTATGGGTGTAGGCTGATCTTACCAGGACGTTCCCATGGGTGTAGGCTGATCTTACCAGGACGTTCCTATGGGTGTAGGCTGATCTTACCAGGACGTTCCCATGGGTGTACTCTCCAGGCGTTACAATGGGTTTGGTGTCTGTGATGGGTGGGGGGTGAAGGGGGGCGTCTGTGGCGGGTGGGGAGGGGGCCATCTGAGGCGGGTGTGAGGGGGGCGTCTGTGGGGGGTGAAGGGGGGCGTCTGTGGCGGGTGGGGAGGGGGCCATCTGAGGCGGGTGTGAGGGGGGCGTCTGTGGGGGGTGAAGGGGGGCGTCTGTGGCGGGTGGGGAGGGGGGCGTCTGTGGCGGGTGTGAGGGGGGCGTCTGTGGGGGGTGAAGGGGGGCGTCTGTGGGGGGTGAAGGGGGGCATCTGTGGCGGGTGGGGGGGGCTGGGGAGATGTTGGAGGCAAGCTGGTTAAGTACTGGAGGATGTTTGTGGTAGTGAAGTTAACTATATTGGTGGTTGGGTTGGCATGAGTATAAAGGTTAGGTTAGGTTCATTGCTTCCTTACCCTTTCTTATCTTATCTTAATTGCCTCCGCAGCTGCAGTTCTTTTTTCTTTGTTATGTTTTGTTGATGATGGAAGTCTTCTTTGCAGCTTACCTTGAGTGGTTAACGGGGATTAGCGTCCCCGCGGCCCGGTCGCCGACCAGGCCTCCTGGTTGCTAGACTGGTCAACCAGGCTGTTAGACGCGGCTGCTCGCAGCCTGACGTATGAGTCACAGTCTGGTTGATCAGGTATCCTTTGGAGGTGTTTGTCAAGTTCTCTCTTGAACACTGTGAGGGGTCGGCCCTTATGTGTAGTGGAAGCGTGTTGAACAGTCTCGGGCCTCTGATGTTGATAGTTCTCTCTTGAACACTGTGAGGGGTCGGCCAGTTATGCCCCTTATGTGTAGTGGAAGCGTGTTGAACAGTCTCGGGCCTCTGATGTTGATAGTTCTCTCTTGAACACTGTGAGGGGTCGGCCAGTTATGTCCCTTATGTGTAGTGGAAGCGTGTTGAACAGTCTCGGGCCACTGATGTTGATAGTTCTCTCTTGAACACTGTGAGAGGTCGGCCAGTTATGCCCCTTATGTGTAGTGGGAGTGTTGAACAGTCTCGGGCCTCTGATGTTGATAGTTCTCTCTTGAACACTGTGAGGGGTCGGCCAGTTATGCCCCTTATGTGTAGTGGAAGCGTGTTGAACAGTCTCGGGCCTCTGATGTTGATAGTTCTCTCTTGAACACTGTGAGGGGTCGGACAGTTATGCCCCTTATGTGTAGTGGAAGCGTGTTGAACAGTCTCGGGCCTCTGATGTTGATAGTTCTCTCTCAGAGTACCTGTTGCACCTCTGCTCTTCAACGGGGGTATTCTGCACATCCTGCCATGCCTCCTGGTCTCATGTGATGTTATTTCTGTGTGCAGGTTTGGGACCAGCCCCTCTACTATTTTCCGTATGCAAATTATTATGTATCTCTCCCGCCTGCGCTCTAGAGAATACAGATTAGGCTCTTTAGTCGGTCCCAGTAGTTTAGATATTTTACTGAGTGGATTCTAGCAGTAAAGGATCTCTGCACGCTCTCCAGGTCAGCAATTTCTCCAGCTTTGAAAGGGGTTGTCATTGTGCAGTAGTACTCCACTCTAGAGAGCACAAGCGTCTTGAAAAGTATCATCATAGCTATAGCTCTAGTGTGAAAAGTTCTTGTTATCCAACCTGTCATTTTTCTTGCAGTTGTGACGGCTACTTTATTGTGTTCTTTAAAGGTAAGGTTTTCCGACATGAGTACACCCAGATCCTTTACATTGCCTTTTCGTTCTATGTTATGATTTCCCTGAGTTTTGTACGTGGTTTCCGTTTTTATATTTTCATTTTTTCCGTAGCGCATGAGCTGGAACTTATCCTCGTTAAACACCATATTATTTTCTGTAGCCCATAGAAAGATCTGATTTACATCTGATTGGAAGTTTGCCGTGTCCTCTATGTTGTCTACTCTCATGAAAATCCTAGTGTCATCTGCAAAGGATGATACAGTACTATAGGTTGTGTCGTTGTCTATGTCTGATATGAAGATGAGAAAAAGTACTGGAGCAAGCACAGTACCCTGTGCTTGCTCAGGGTATCATATCCATGAAAAATTCATTTGGGTTATCAATCTTTAGTGTGTTTAATGGCTCGCTGAAAACAGAGTCGTACTGCGTCCTCAGTAGCTCGCTCATTTCTTTGTTGTCATCGGTGAAAGTTCCATCTCCCTTTCGCAGGGGCCCGATACTAGATGTGGTTTTTTGACATTGATTTTGCATAGGAGAAAAAATATTTCTGATTTTTCTCTTTCACTGATGGCCTGATTTCACAGCTTGCCGAATGCTGCCATTCATCTTTCGAGAGATAATCTCTTACGATTATCTCATTCGTAATTTGTCTTGTTAACACAACAAGTTATCAACTGATTTATTTATTGTTGCCATAGGCCTAAAATGAATACTAATGTGTGTTGTATGTTCGTTGTTCCTCTCTATGTCACTCACACCCTCTTTCACAACTGATTTGTGCTTCTCTCTCTCTCTCTCTCTCTCTCTCTCTCTCTCTCTCTCTCTCTCTCTCTCTCTTTCTCTTTCTCTCTCTCTCTCTCTCTCTCTCTCTCTCTCTCTCTCTCTCTCTCTCTCTCTCTCTCTCTCTCTCTCTCTCTCTCTCTCTCTCTCTCTCTCCACCCTTCTCTCCTTAACCCTTTCAAACCCTTCAGTCCTAATTACCACTGTAATTGGCCTGTTAGTGACTTAGTAACTGACCGATGACTACTGCTGCCACTCACAAAGTCGCAGCAGTGTTGCGAGGAGTTCTGCAACACAGTTCTCTTACACACAGAAATCACAATTGCGTGATGCATCAAATGAACAAATCCACAAGGGCCGTGACGAGGATTCGAACCTGCGTATTCCTCGTGTGACTGGTTTCAGGACGCCTGGTGTTCTTGAGCTGATCTGTTATTCAGTAGTCTGAGTGTCACTGACTTGCTTCAAAAGCCTCGTTAACAGATGCCCGAGCATCATCTCCTGTGTGGGAGAGTTGGAGGCTGTGGGGTCTCACATCTCTTGAGCGCGGCCATACCTCCTCCTCATCCTCCTGCACATCCTCCTCCACATCATGGTTCCATGGTTTACTGTACTGACTTTGTTCTATAACTTAACGTTTTCGTCCGCTTATGGGAAGAGACGGGGGCGGGGAGAGAGATAGAGAGAAGCGTTGGGAGAGATAGAGAGGTGGGAAGAGAAGGATGCAAAAACAGAAGGGGGGAGAAAGGAATGGTGGAGTGAGAGTGTGGAAGGGAGAGAGAGAGAGAGAGAGAGAGAGAGAGAGAGAGAGAGAGAGAGAGAGAGAGAGAGACAGAGAGAGAGAGAGAGGGAGAGAGAGAGAGAGAGGGAGAGAGAGAGAGAGAGAGAGAGAGAGAGAGAGAGAGAGAGAGAGAGAGAGAGAGAGAGAGAGAGAGAGAGAGAGAGAGAGAGAGAGGGATCTCACCCACCTGTGGCGGTTTCTTTAGGAATATTGCTTCTCTGTGTTGAGAACCTGACCAGCATCCGTGATGTTCCTCTCTCTCTCTCTCTCTCTCTCTCTCTCTCTCTCTCTCTCTCTCTCTCTCTCTCTCTCTCTCTCTCTCTCTCTCTCTCTCTCTCTCTCTCTCTCTCTTTTTATCCTTAACTAGCTAGCCTCAACAGGGCCAAATTTGCATAGGGGCATGGTCTGGGGTATGGGGCTGACATAAGCTCGTCGGGGTAGACCTAAGTTAAGTTCTTTAAGAAATATCAGCAATTACAGACCGCCCCCCCCCCAGGCGACGTCCGTGGAATCAGGTTTTAAGTGAATATAATATAATTTCTGAGAGACCCATACAATTGTTTCAGTGTTAATAATCAGTTTACGAGAGAAGAGGGAGAGGGGGAAGCAGGGGTAAAGGGTAGAGGAAGGGGAAGTGGAAGGGAATTAGGGGCTCATGTGAAGAGAGGGGGAAAAGAAGAAGGATGGAATAGGGGGACTGAGAGACATACTACCCCGGGCACCGCCGGGTGCTCCTCCAAGTGAGGGTTGTGTGTACTATGAGAAAGAATGTCTGTTTGTCCAAAGTTGGCGGCCAGATGCTCTGGATATGCCTTACCCAATTTTGTAGGGTGAAGGGGCTGGGGTACAGGACGGACATAGGCTGGTCAGGGTAGGCCTAAATTAAATGATTAAATATGGTTATTTATTCACAGCCCCCTATCATAATCTCAGGGATTTAATTCTGATCAAGTGTGAAATATTGGTGGCGATGACCTAAGACTTTTTCATCCGAAAAAATGGGTTAATGTTATTTTATTTTAAACAGTACTTTCATTGCTTCTTAATGTTATATTTTATGAAAGAAAAGAGGAGGTGAACCGGAGGTGGGGTGTAACGTCTCTATTGCAACGTCTCAGGAAATTTGGAGAAAAAATGGAACAAAACTCATAGGGGTGAGGGAGGTAGAGAGGTGGAAGGGAGGAGTGAGGAAGAGTAGTCAGGAGAAAAGTTTACAATGAGACGGGAAAAAAATGAGAGAAAGGAGGAAAGTAGAACACCACAAAGTGCTGCCACCTTCCATTCCTGAATTAATTATAAGACATGGACCGGACTCCTCTGCGTAGCAATGTTATCTGATGTTATCACATAACAACTGTAAGGTTGTAAAGCATATAGTTAAGATTCTTGAAGGTCACAATCTTCAGAGTGCTCTCCGCTTTATCTTTCACTATCTACGATCGAGGGATCAGAATTAAAGAAAATTTAAAACAGTAAGTTAATCAATTATACATTTGCTATTATGGGTATCATAATTCAACCATTTCACCTGATGTTCAAATGTCAACATTAATTACCTGTGTATTACCATTAATACCACAGGTATTAATGGTAATTAATACCTGTGTAAACCTGGCAAGGCTCCTCTCTCCTCGTCTGTATCCATCTATCACTAATGTACAGTTCCAAGGGTGTTTAACGGGGAACCAGGAGCTAAGCTCTGGCTATCTTCCTGCCATACCAAGACAGCGGCTTGTCTGACGGAAACACAATCACCCCTCTGCAATTATGAGCTTTGAAGAGGCATGATTTGAAGGCAACCTGTGACAATTGACCCCTGAAAGGTGTGACTGACTTCAGAATTGCTAAGAGCCGCTGACATATTAAATAAAGCCATCTATGGTGCTACAGAGGTGGGGGGGGGGGTGACGAGGGAATGCTAGGGCAGTG
>NC_091229.1:25704833-25742333 GCF_040958095.1 Procambarus clarkii | reverse complement strand
GGCAAGCCTGGGCAGTGGGCAAGCCTGGGCAGTGGGCAAGCCTGGTCAGTGGGGCAAGCCTGGGCAGTGGGCAAGCCTGGGCAGTGGGCTGTCGTTGTGATATTAAACAATCAATACATATTCACACTAGTCAATAATTTAGTACTTAGTGCCCACATATAAGAGATTATAAAACTTTTATCATACAAAATTTTCCTTATATAAAAGTAGCCTCATATTAACTATTTACGAAGAGAAACAAAAGTTCGCCAAAAAGCCTCCCAAATAAGGCCAAAATTTTCAAAAATTCAATCATTTATGGTTTTAAAACATTACAAAAACTCTTAAAAGAATGATTTTATTGACATTTAAAGGATAATTGTGGGGGGAATTTATCATTCCCTCCCCCCAAAAAAAAATCACGCAAATAATATAAATTATAGATAGACAAACTATGGGAATTTTTATTCAATTTGGCGTTCTCATTATTATTAAAATGACAGGAACGATAGAAATTTTACTAGTGTCTGTATAATTAGTCCTTGGAATTCATTAGAATGTTGGGAGATGGACAATTTTTATCTACAAATGTAATGCTATGTCAGATATTTTTTTAAGGCTTGTCATGACTCCAATGACATGACTTGCTCACCTGTCACTGGTGAGAGACATGAGTGAGAGACGAGAGAGAGAGAGAGAGAGAGAGAGAGAGAGAGAGAGAGAGAGAGAGAGAGAGTGAGTTATCCTGTGTGCTTCTTTCATATTCAATATTTTATCATTACATCAAGTGTTTCTTAGTATCTTGCCTCAGGCTGGTGGTATGTGGCATTTAAGAGTCCGAGGTGTGAGAGTCACTCTCCAAGAGTGACTCTCAGTGCCTTACATGGGCGAAGTCCCAGAGAAAAACCATATGCCCCTTTAAGGTGACAATCAAATGAAACAGTAGACTCAATCGTGAGATTTCTGGCTGTTCTCCATCTCGCCTTTTGAGAAACCCTTTGGAGCGGGACGATGGGATCGAACCCTTGTCCTAAGACACCCCTAGAAACAGGCCTTATACCCCCATACACTACGATATATTCCAAAGAAGTTCCTCACAGATATACCATATTATTATTTTACAATTTCAGTAAGCAAATCAAATTGAATCACATCAAAAGCCGTATTTACAAACTCATAAAACAGTCACTACATACAAGGACATTAGAGTTTAATGGGGGCTATAAAATTCTTGTCAGTACGCCAGGTTTTATAGTAGTTATAGGAATATATATCTTGGTCTTCCTGCTTTCCCTATATTCGTTATATTCTTACATATAGACAGAGAGAGAGAGACAATCGACTTGAGAATGGTCCAGGACGGACCGAAACGTCGTCGTCTCTTCAATTTCTAGTGTGTGGTCTGGTCATCTTACATATAGACCTTTCTCTCGCGTCACACACATCATTCTTAAGTTATATTTCCCCACAAGCAAGTTCATATTCTTGAGAGCGTTTGGGGAGCAATGAACGGCTGAGAAAGAATGTATTCTGTTGGGTAGAGAGGTGTTTCCCGTTCAGGCTAGAGATTTGTAGTCTCCGTGGTGTAGTGGTAAGACACTCGTCTGGCGTTCCGCGAGCGCTATGTCATGGGTTCGTATCCTGGCCGGGGAGGATTTACTGGGCGCAAATCATTAACTGTAGCCTCTGTTTAACGCAACAGTAAAATGTATACTTGGTTGTAACAAGGATTCTTCGCGGCGGGGATCGTATTCCAGGGACCTGCCCGAAACGCTACGCGTACTAGTGGCTCTACAAGAATGTAACAACTCTTGTAACAACTCTACAAGAATGTAACAACTCTTGTAGCAACTCTACAAGAATGTAACAACTCTTGTATATATCTCAAAAAAAAAAATAAAAAAGATAATTCGTCTGTGTACTATTTCTCGTGCAGTAATCCCTGTAATTCCTAGTCAGGTTCTCGTTACTTTGCTGCGTCTTGTTCCGTGTGTGTTCCTTATTCAGTAACTGTTACGTGTCACTTGCTGCTTCCTGACAGTTTGTGTATAGTCTCCCCTGAAATCCAGGCCCAGACTCTTATTAAAAAAAACGTTTTGGAACATCTTGTTGAGTTTCTCATTACATGTGTGTGCCGTTTTCTTTATTTCCCTCCCCTCTTTTCCTGTTAGCATAAGGTGGAGTTGGTGGTTCTGGAGTGTGATATTGGTGGTTGTGGTGGGTTGTGGGTGGTTGTGGTGGTTGTGGTGGGTTGTGGTGGGTTGTGGTGGTTGTGGTGGGTTGTAGGTGGTTGTGGTGGGTTGTGGTGGTTGTGGTGGGTTGTAGGGGGTTGTGGTGGGTTGTAGGGGGTTGTGGTGGGTTGTGGTGGTTGTGGTGGGTTGTGGTGGTTGTGGTGGTTGTGGTGGTTGTGGTGGGTTGTGGTGGTTGTGGTGGTTGTGGTGGGTTGTGGTGGTTGTGGTGGGTTGTGGTGGTTGTGGTGGTTGTGGTGGGTTGTGGTGGTTGTGGTGGGTTGTGGTGGTTGTGGTGGTTGTGGTGGTTGTGGTGGGTTGTGGTGGTTGTGGTGGTTGTGGTGGGTTGTGGTGGTTGATGGGACTGGTGGGTTGTGGTGGTTGTGGTGGGTTGTGGTGGTTGTGGTGGGTTGTAGGGGGTTGTGGTGGGTTGTGGTGGTTGTGGTGGTTGTGGTGGTTGTGGTGGGTTGAGGGTGGTTGTGGTGGGTTGTAGGTGGTTGTGGTGGTTGTGGTGGGTTGTGGTGGTTGTGGTGGGTTGTGGTGGTTGTGGTGGGTTGTAGGGGGTTGTGGTGGGTTGTGGTGGTTGTGGTGGTTGTGGTGGGTTGTGGTGGTTGTGGTGGGTTGTAGGGGGTTGTGGTGGGTTGTGGTGGTTGTGGTGGGTTGTGGTGGTTGTGGTGGGTTGTAGGGGGTTGTGGTGGGTTGTGGTGGGTTGTGGTGGTTGTGGTGGGTTGTGGTGGTTGTGGTGGTTGTGGTGGTTGTGGTGGGTTGTAGTGGTTGTGGTGGTTGTGGTGGGTTGTAGGTGGGTTGTGGTGGTTGTGGTGGGTTGTGGTGGTTGTGGTGGGTTGTGGTGGTTGTGGTGGGTTGTAGGTGGTTGTGGTGGGTTGTAGGTGGTTGTGGTGGGTTGTAGGTGGTTGTGGTGGGTTGTAGGTGGTTGTGGTGGGTTGTAGGTGGTTGTGGTGGGTTGTAGGTGGTAGTGGTGGGTTGTGGGTGGTTGTGGTGGGTTGTAGGGGGTTGTGGTGGGTTGTAGGGGGTTGTGGTGGGTTGTGGTGGTTGTGGTGGGTTGTGGTGGGTTGTAGGAGGTTGTAGTGGGTTGTGGGTGGTTGTAGGGGGTTGTGGTGGGTTGTGGTGGTTGTGGTGGGTTGTAGGGGGTTGTGGTGGGTTGTAAGGGGTTGTAGTGGGTTGTGGGTGGTTGTGGTGGGTTGTAGGGGGTTGTGGTGGGTTGTGGTGGTTGTGGTGGGTTGTGGTGGTTGTGGTGGGTTGTGGTGGTTGTGGTGGGTTGTAGGGGGTTGTGGTGGGTTGTAGGGGGTTGTAGTGGGTTGTGGGTGGTTGTGGTGGGTTGTAGGGGGTTGTGGTGGGTTGTAGGGGATTGTGGTGGGTTGTGGTGGGTTGTGGTGGTTGTGGTGGGTTGTAGGTGGTTGTGGTGGGTTGTAGGTGGTTGTGGTGGGTTGTGGTGGTTGTGGTGGGTTGTGGTGGGTTGTGGTGGTTGTGGTGGGTTGTGGTAGTTGTGGTGGTTGTGATGGGTTGTAGGTGGTTGTGGTGGGTTGTAGGTGGTTGTGGTGGGTTGTAGGTGGTTGTGGAGGGTTGTAGGTGGTTGTAGTGGGTTGTGGTGGTTGTGGTGGGTTGTAGGTGGTTGTGGTGGGTTGTAGGTGGTTGTGGTGGGTTGTAGGTGGTTGTGGTGGGTTGTAGGTGGTTGTGGTGGGTTGTAGGTGGTTGTGGAGAGTTGTATGTGGTTGTGGTGGGTTGTAGGTGGTTGTGGTGGGTTGTAGGTGGTTGTGGTGGGTTGTAGGTGGTTGTGGTGGGTTGTAGGTGGTTGTGGTGGGTTGTAGGTGGTTGTGGTGGGTTGTAGGTGGATGTGGTGGGTTGTAGGTGGTTGTAGTGGGTTGTGGTGGTTGTGGTGGGTTGTAGGTGGTTGTGGTGGTTGTGGTGGGTTGTGGTGGTTGTGGTGGGTTGTAGGTGGTTGTAGTGGGTTGTAGGTGGTTGTGGTGGGTTGTAGGTGGTTGTGGTGGTTGTGGTGGTTGTGGTGGGTTGTAGGTGGTTGTGGTGGTTGTAGTGGGTTGTAGGTGGTTGTGGTGGTTGTGGTGGTTGTGGTGGGTTGTAGGTGGTTGTGGTGGTTGTGGTGGTTGTGGTGGGTTGTGGTGGTTGTGGTGGTTGTGGTGGGTTGTGGTGGTTGTGGTGGGTTGTAGGTGGTTGTAGTGGGTTGTAGGTGGTTGTGGTGGGTTGTAGGTGGTTGTGGTGGGTTGTAGGTGGTTGTGGTGGGTTGTGGTGGGTTGTAGGTGGTTGTGGTGGGTTGTGGTGGGTTGTAGGTGATTGTAGTGGGTTGTAGGTGGTTGTGGTGGTTGTGGTGGGTTGTGGTGGGTTGTGGTGGTTGTGGTGGGTTGTGGTGGGTTGTGGTGGTTGTGGTGGGTTGTAGGAGGGTTGTGGTGGTTGTGGTGGGTTGTGGTGGGTTGTGGTGGTTGTGGTGGTTGTGGTGGGTTGTGGTGGTTGTGGTGGGTTGTGGTGGGTTGTGGTGGTTGTGGTGGGTTGTGGTGGGTTGTGGTGGTTGTGGTGGGTTGTGGTGGGTTGTAGGAGGGTTGTGGTGGTTGTGGTGGGTTGTGGTGGGTTGTGGTGGGTTGTGGTGGGTTGTGGTGGTTGTGGTGGGTTGTAGGAGGGTTGTGGTGGTTGTGGTGGGTTGTGGTGGTTGTGGTGGTTGTGGTGGGTTGTGGTGGGTTGTAGGTGGTTGTGGTGGGTTGTGGTGGGTTGTGGTGGTTGTGGTGGGTTGTGGTGGGTTGTGATGGTTGTGGTGGTTGTGGTGGGTTGTAGGGGGTTGTGGTGGTTGTGGTGGGTTGTGGTGGGTTGTGGTGGTTGTGGTGGGTTGTAGTGGGTTGTGGTGGTTGTGGTGGTTGTGGTGGGTTGTGGTGGCCAACCACCTCAGCACCAAAGCAAGGCTCAAAGGGTTCAAAATAGAGTTGAGCCAAATCAACTGAAGGGAGATAGGAAGAGGAATTTTTTGCATTTTATGAAGACATTAACTGGGACATATTCCTGTCCTGGTGGTGGGTGTGGCTATATGTGTTTACGGTTGGTACCCCTCACCCAGCTGGTATACTGCCTCACCCAGCTGGTATACTGCCTCACCCAGCTGGTATACTGCCTCACCCAGCTGGTGTACTGCCTCACCCAGCTGGTATACTGCCTCACCCAGCTGGTGTACTGCCTCACCCAGCTGGTATACTGCCTCACCCAGTTGGTATACTGCCTCGCCCAGCTGGTATACTGCCTCACCCAGCTGGTATACTGCCTCACCCAGCTGGTATACTGCCTCACCCAGCTGGTATACTGCCTCACCCAGCTGGTATACTGCCTCACCCAGCAGGTATACTGCCTCACTCACCCAGCTGGTATACTGCCTCACCCAGCTGGTATACTGCCTCACCCAGCTGGTATACTGCCTCACCCAGCTGGTATACTGCCTCACCCAGCTGGTATACTGCCTCACCCAGCAGGTATACTGCCTCACTCACCCAGCTGGTATACTGCCTCACCCAGCTGGTATACTGTCTCACTCACCCAGCTGGTATACTGTCTCACTCACCCACATGCTGGGACAGTGTCATGCTGGGACAGTGTCATGCTGGGACAGTATCATGCTAGGACAGTGTCATGCTGGGACAGTATCATGCTGGGACAGTGTCATGCTGGGACAGTGTCATGCTGGGACAGTATCATGCTGGGACAGTGTCAGGCTGGGACAGTATCATGCTGGGACAGTATCATGCTGGGACAGTGTCATGCTGGGACAGTATCATGCTGGGACAGTATCATGCTGGGACAGTATCATGCTAGGACAGTGTCAGGCTGGGACAGTATCATGCTGGGACAGTATCATGCTGGGACAGTGTCAGGCTGGGACAGTATCATGCTGGGACAGTATCATGCTGGGACAGTGTCAGGCTGGGACAGTATCATGCTGGGACAGTATCATGCTGGGACAGTGTCATGCTGGGACAGTGTCATGCTGGGACAGTGCCAGGCTGGGACAGTATCATGCTGGGACAGTATCATGCTGGGACAGTATCATGCTGGGACAGTGCCAGGCTGGGACAGTATCATGCTGGGACAGTGCCAGGCTGGGACAGTATCATGCTGGGACAGTGTCAGGCTGGGACAGTATCATGCTGGGACAGTGTCATGCTGGGACAGTGTCATGCTGGGACAGTGCCAGGCTGGGACAGTATCATGCTGGGACAGTATCATGCTGGGACAGTATCATGCTGGGACAGTGCCAGGCTGGGACAGTATCATGCTGGGACAGTGCCAGGCTGGGACAGTATCATGCTGGGACAGTGTCAGGCTGGGACAGTATCATGCTGGGACAGTGTCATGCTGGGACAGTGTCATGCTGGGACAGTGTCAGGCTGGGACAGTATCATGCTGGGACAGTATCATGCTGGGACAGTATCATGCTGGGACAGTATCATGCTGGGACAGTGTCATGCTGGGACAGTGTCATGCTGGGACAGTGTCATGCTGGGACAGTGTCATGCTGGGACAGTATCATGCTGGGACAGTGTCAGGCTGGGACAGTGTCTGGCTGGGACAGTGTCAGGCTGGGACAGTGTCATGCTGGGACAGTGTCAGGCTGGGACAGTATCAAGCTGGGGCAGTGTCATGCTGGGACAGTGTCAGGCTGGGACAGTATCATGCTGGGACAGTGCCAGGCTGGGACAGTGCCAGCAAGCAGTGCCAGAGGGAGGTGATTACAGGCACCTTTGATCACTGCCAGAACCCCTTTACCACATACCCCCCCCCTCTAACACACACACACACACACACAGGCTGGCCAACATACGAACGGCATTCAGAAACTTGTGTAAAGAATCATTCAGAACTTTGTATACCACATATGTCAGGCCAATCCTGGAGTATGCAGCCCCAGCATGGAGTCCATATCTAGTCAAGGATAAGACTAAACTGGAAAAGGTTCAAAGGTTTGCCACCAGACTAGTACCCGAGCTGAGATGTATGAGCTACGAGGAGAGACTACGGGAATTAAACCTCACTTCGCTGGAAGACAGAAGAGTTAGGGGGACATGATCACCACATTCAAGATTCTGAAGGGGATTGATAGGGTAGATAAAGACAGTCTATTTAACACAAGGGGAACACGCACAAGGGGACACAGGTGGAAACTGAGTGCCCAAATGAGCCACAGAGATATTAGAAAGAACTTTTTTAGTGTCAGAGTGGTTGACAAATGGAATGCATTAGGAAGTGATGTGGTGGAGGCTGACTCCATACACAGTTTCAAGTGTAGATATGACAGAGCCCGATAGGCTTATGAATCTGTACACCTGTTGATTGACGGTTGAGAGGCGGGACCAAAGAGCCAGAGCTCAACCCCCGCAAACACAACTAGGTGAGTACACACACACACACACACACACACACACACACACACACACACACACACACACACACACACACACACACACACACGCACACACACACACACACACTCAGACTCACGTACACACACACACACACACTCAGACTCACGTCATTGCAATAACAGATACAAAACTCTCAGGGATGCTGCATCTTCAAGAGGCTATCGAGATGAGAGGCAACTGGGAGATGATAGAAGGAGATGCTGATGAAACAGTTGCAGGTGGTAACCTGAGACAGTCACTCTGCCAGAGATGCCTATCTTACAGATATCCTACAGATATCCTATAGTTATCCTACAGTTATCCTACAGTTATCCTATAGATATCCTACAGTTATCCTATAGATATCCTGTAGATATCCTTTAGATATCCTATAGATATCCTACAGATATCCTACAGATATCCTACAGATATCCTATAGATATCCTATAGTTATCCTACAGTTATCCTATAGTTATTCTATAGATATCCTACAGTTATCCTATAGATAACCTACAGATATCCTACAGATATCCTACAGATATCCTACAGTTATCCTATAGATATCCTATAGATATCCTACAGATATCCTACAGATATCTTATAGTTATCCTACAGATATCCTACAGTTATCCTATAGATATCCTACAGTTATCTTACAGATATCCTACAGATATCCTACAGTTGTCCTATGAATATCCTACAGATATCCTACAGATATCCTATAGATAGCCTACAGATATCCTACAGATATCCTATAGATAGCCTACAGATATCCTATAGATATCCTACAGATATCCTACAGAAGAGCTTAATGGCATGACTCATATACAACACTTTCCCCCCAGGGGCCCTGACGGCTGGGTAGACAGCGCTCGGGATTCGTAGTCCAAAGGTTCCGGGTTCTATCTATCCCCAGCGGAGGCGGAAACAAATAGGCAGAGTTACTTTTATCCTAATGCCCCTGTGTTACCTAACAGTAAATTAGGTACCTGGGAGTTAGACAGCTGCTACGAGCTGCTTCCTGGAAATGTGTAACAAAAAAAAATGGAGGCCTAGTCGAGGACCGGGCCGCGGGGACGCTAAACCCCGAAATGATCTCAAGATAACCTCAAGATAACCCACAGCAGGATGTATAGCAAGTTGGACGAGATTAGGCCTGCTAACTGGGCAACCAGTTAGTTGCCCCTGTTACCTAGCAGTAAAATAGGTACCTGGGTGTTAGTCAGCTGTCACGGGCTGCTTCCTGGGGGTGGAGGCCTGGTCGAGGACCCGGCCGCGGGGACACTAAAAAGCCCCGAAATCATCTCAAGATAACCTCAAGATAACTACAGACAGATAAGTCCCTCAAACATGGCATAATTCAGGCAAGCAGCGAGAGTATGATTCATTATCCATTAAGCCTTATTCCTAGACTTCTCCCAGGTGAGCTGAGGTGATTAGCGGGTGTAACTATATAGCACTTAAGTCATAATTACTATACTATACTTGGAAGGGATATGACGTCAAGGAGCTGGGGTATGAGGACAAGGGGCTGGGATATGAGGACCAAGAGCTGGGATATGAGGTCAAGGAGCTGGGATATGAGGACAAGGAGCTGGGATATGAGGTCAAGTAGCTGGGGTATGAGGACAAGGAGCTGGGATATGAGGACAAGGAGCTGGGATATGAGACCAAGGAGCTGGGGTATGAGGACAAGGAGCTGGGATATGAGGACAAGGAGCTGGGATATGAGAACAAGGAGCTGGGATATGAGGACAAGGAACTGGGATATAAGAACAAGAAGCTGGAATATGAAGAAAAGAGTCAAGACATGATGCTATTTAAACCATTGGGGATTCGAACGCCGACCGTGCATGAAACGTAGCCATCACTGCCCAGAGGACAAGATAAATACAGTAGATAGAGGCGATAAAATACAGCGTGTTAAAGGAACCTTCCCGAAGCAATGATTCTACATTTAAAGATTTTTTTTTTTTAGTTAAAGATATGAACAAATTGTTCCTGCATATTATGTGGCAATTACAGAAGAATTATTGATCTGGCTGGATGCTGCAGAGATAATCTCGTCAACGTCATTGTGGAGATGAGGATGCTCATGTAGATTATCCCAATACAATTGTTTGTCTTCAGAAGAGTTTAATGAGGCAGCGTAACTCATCCTGTGAGTGAACATTCAGCCATAACAGCATGTACAACACTCCCCAGTAGGAAGACAACCCGCCCCAATAGGAAGAAAACACCCTCCAATAGGAAGACAACCCGCCCCAATAGGAAGAAAACACCCTCCAATAGGAAGAAAACACCCCCCAATAGGAAGAAAACACCCTCCAATAGGAAGAAAACACCTCCAATAGGAAGAAAACACCTCCAATAGGAAGAAAACACCCTCCAATAGGAAGAAAACACCTCCAATAGGAAGAAAACACCCTCCAATAGGAAGAAAACACCCTCCAATAGGAAGAAAACACCCTCCAATAGGAAGAAAACACCTCCAATAGGAAGAAAACACCTCCAGTAGGAAGAAAACACCTCCAATAGGAAGAAAACACCCTCCAATAGGAAGAAAACCCGCCCCAATAGGAAGAAAACACGTCCAATAGGAAGAAAACACCTCCAATAGGAAGAAAACACCCCCCAATAGGAAGAAAACACCCTCCAGTAGGAAGAAAACACCTCCAATAGGAAGAAAACACGTCCAATAGGAAGAAAACACCCTCCAATAGGAAGAAAACACGTCCAATAGGAAGAAAACACCTCCAATAGGAAGAAAACACCTCCAGTAGGAAGAAAACACCTCCAATAGGAAGAAAACACCCTCCAATAGGAAGAAAACCCGCCCCAACAGGAAGAAAACACCCCCCAATAGGAAGAAAACACCTCCAATAGGAAGAAAACACCTCCAATAGGAAGAAAACACCTCCAATAGGAAGAAAACACCTCCAATAGGAAGAAAACACCTCCAGTAGGAAGAAAACACCCTCCAATAGGAAGAAAACACCCTCCAATAGGAAGAAAACCCGCCCCAATAGGAAGAAAAGACCCTCCAATAGGAAGAAAACACCTCCAATAGGAAGAAAACACCTCCAGTAGGAAGAAAACACCTCCAATAGGAAGAAAACACCCTCCAATAGGAAGAAAACCCGCCCCAATAGGAAGAAAACACCCTCCAATAGGAAGAAAACACCCTCCAATAGGAAGAAAACACCTCCAATAGGAAGAAAACACCTCCAGTAGGAAGAAAACACCTCCAATAGGAAGAAAACACCTCCAATAGGAAGAAAACACCTCCAATAAGAAGAAAACACCTCCAAAAGGAAGAAAACACCTCCAATAGGAAGAAAACACTCCCCAATAGGAAGAAAACACCTCCAATAGGAAGAAAACACCTCCAATAGGAAGAAAACACTCCCCAATAGGAAGAAAACACCTCCAGTAGGAAGAAAATACCTCCAATAGGAAGAAAACACCTCCAGTAGGAAGAAAACCCGCCCCAGTAGGAAGAAAACACCTCCAGTAGGAAGAAAACACCTCCAATAGGAAGAAAACACCTCCAGTAGGAAGAAAACACTCCCCAATAGGAAGAAAACACCTCCAGTAGGAAGAAAACACCTCCAATAGGAAGAAAACACCCTCCAATAGGAAGAAAACCCGCCCCAGTAGGAAGAAAACACTCCCCAATAGGAAGAAAACACCTCCAGTAGGAAGAAAACACCTCCAATAGGAAGAAAACACCCTCCAATAGGAAGAAAACCCGCCCCAGTAGGAAGAAAACACTCCCCAATAGGAAGAAAACACCCTCCAATAGGAAGAAAACACCCTCCAATAGGAAGAAAACACCCTCCAATAGGAAGAAAACACCTCCAATAGGAAGAAAACACCCTCCAATAGGAAGAAAACACCCTCCAATAGGAAGAAAACACCCTCCAATAGGAAGAAAACACCCTCCAATAGGAAGAAAACACCCTCCAATAGGAAGAAAACACCCTCCAATAGGAAGAAAACACCCTCCAATAGGAAGAAAACACCCTCCAATAGGAAGAAAACACCCTCCAGTAGGAAGAAAACACCTCCAGTAGGAAGAAAACACCCTCCAATAGGAAGAAAACACCCTCCAATAGCAAGAAAACACCCTCCAATAGGAAGAAAACACCCTCCAATAGGAAGAAAACACCCTCCAATAGGAAGAAAACACCCTCCAATAGGAAGAAAACACCCTCCAATAGGAAGAAAACACCCTCCAGTAGGAAGAAAACACCCTCCAGTAGGAAGAAAACACTCCCCAATAGGAAGAAAACACCCCCCAATAGGAAGAAAACACCCTCCAGTAGGAAGAAAACACCCCCCAATAGGAAGAAAACACTCCCCAATAGGAAGAAAACCCGTTGGGTTGTTCATTCTGCCACTTGTACCCAGACATACTTGAGATTCACTTAACTGTTAAGTAAACAGGTCATCAATTAGAAAGAAACTTAATGATTCCAACCCTTAAACTAACTTTTTCTGGTGGGCACAAAGTTGGCCAATATTTTAAGGAGAGTAATTTTGGCCAAGAGCGTTTACCAAACTCAAACAATGTGGGATTTGTTCTGGTTCACATTCTTCACCACTGAACAAATCCACAAGGGCCGTGACGAGGATTCGAACCTGCGTCCGAGAGCATCCCAGACGCTGCCTTAACCGACTGAGCTTCGACATGGTCAAAAGGAGTTGAAACCGAAGTTCTACACCACTCCTGTGGTGAATGTGAGCCTGGTGCAGGCCCCTGTGATCTTATGAGACTTAGCTAAGCATTTTAAAAGGACTACAATCACCTTCTGTGGTTGAGTGTTCAATAAACCCTTGAACTATATGTTTAACACATCTCTAACCCTGTCCATGGAGGACAGAAGAAAATGTATATATGCTGGTTAGCATTGTAAATGTCTGGCCACGTCTGTGGTAGAAAATAATAGTAAAAGAAAAATCTTATGAGACGGGTTGAAGACAGATATCAATGTGCTATTGTGTTTCAATATGAAAATGGATTCTGATTGTGACGTATCACTGCTAGAGTTGTGGGTGTGAGAGAGAGAGATGCTTTTGTGGCGATGAGTAACCCTCCAATGCTGCCTCCAATGCTGCCTCCAATGCTGCCTCCAATGTTGACACAACTTCATTCCAACTCCTCTCTTCCATACTTTATCTTCTTTAGCATAGAAATTCATGTACAACTTTCACAACTCATAGCACCCCTCTGGCGTTCCCATTCACGTACGAAACAGTTGTATCTGAAGCCTAACGATCGTCTGGTAGTTCCGAACAAACCACCCCTCTCCCCTCCTCCCTTGAAACGGAAAATCAACAACTTAAAAATCACATATATCATGGAGACTCGCCCACTTCCGCCGGTATCCACCTCTGGCGGGGCATCTTACGTGCCGTGATCGATGGTGGTGTGGCGTTACTCAAGAGGGACGCTCGTGTCTGCGTACAGCGGGAGGCTTGGATTATAACCCGTTGTTTGCACGTACAGATCCTGTCCCGCTCCTGTGTATTATCCCTGATGTTGGTACACTGTGTGTGTGTGGGTGTCGGTGTGGGTGCGTGTGTGTGTGTGTGTGTGTGTGTGTGTGTGTGTGTGTGTGTGTGTGTGTGTGTGTGTGTGTGTGTGTGTGTGTGTGGGTGTCGGTGTGTGTGTGTGTGTGTGTGTGTGTGTGTGTGTCGGTGTGCGTGTGTGTGTGTGTCGGTGTGTGTGTGTGTGTGTGTGTATGTGTGTGTGGGTGTCGGTGTGTGTGTGTGTGTGTGTGTGTGTCGGTGTGTGTGTGTGTGTGTGTATGTGTGTGTGGGTGTCGGTGTGTGTGTGTGTGGGTGTGTGTGTGTGTGGGTGTCGGTGTGGGTGTGTGTGTGGGTGTCGGTGTGGGTGTCGGTGTCGGTGTGTGTGTGTGTGTGTGTGTGTGTGTGTGTGTGTGTGTGTTGGAAACAGCTTTGTGTGTGTGTTTTGAGGGAGGGGGGGATGGGGTTTGGGTATGTAGGGGTGGGAGTATGGGAGGGCAGCCGTGTGGGGGGGGAGGGGGCAGCCGTGGGGGGGGGGGAGGGGGCAGCCGTCTCCACAAACAATAGTCAAGGAGTCTGAAGAGGCCACGGGAACAACACTCGATTCCCGAGGTCACCAGGCACTCCTCCTCCTCCTCCTCCTCCTCCTCCTCCTTCTACTTATTCTCTTCCTTCCTGATCCATTTATATTCCATCACGAAGGGCCAGTGAGGGAAGAAGTGTCACTGGATCTTGGACGAGAGTTCGATCCCACCGTCCTGCTCCAAAGACTCTGTCATCAATAATAATATATAATCTATGACGGTAGTACCTCGAAGCAGCAGCAGCAGCAGTACTGCTGCTGCTGCTGCCGCTGCTGCTGCTGCTGCTGCTGCTGCTGCTGCTGCTGCTGCTGCTGCTGCTGCTACCTCTCCCCCCACCTCGCTAACTCATTCAATCAGGGTAGACTGTCCAAACACAGCGTGGCGGCGTGTCTGACTTGGTTAATTGCAAGGAGTACAAAGGCGCACTTCAGCTATCTGCGCCGGAGACGGAAGGTCTTAGTAACACGTGTGTGTGTGTGAGAGAGAGAGAGAGAGAGAGAGAGAGAGAGAGAGAGAGAGAGAGAGAGAGAGAGAGAGAGAGAGAGAGAGAGAGAGAGAGAGAGAGAGCGAGAGAGAGAGCGAGAGAGAGAGAGAGAGAGAGAGAGAGAGAGAGAGACAGAGAGAGAGAGACAGAGAGAGAGAGAAGAGAGAGAGAGAGAGAGAGAGAGAGAGAGAGAGAGAGAGAGAGAGAGAGAGAGAGAGAGAGAGAGAAGCTAGAGAGACAGTCAAACAACTTACATCCTTAAGGCGTATCTCATAAATCTTCTCGACAGCAGGGGCTGCAAAACTTTATATGTAGCTCAAGTTCGCTTCCATCTGGAGTACGCATCATTCTCCTAGATGGCCCTGTGCCCTCGCTCTTTTATCAGGTCTTGGAGTAAAATGGAGAACTGTGCGAGAAGACTCATCGCTAAGTCCCAATCGTTCCGGTTGCACTGGTCAGGACATCATAGTCTTCAACATCGCCGAGATGTCGGCGGACATAAGGTTATATACAAAGGCAAATGTAGTCAAGGTTCCCTCTATCTGGCGCAACTTAGTGGGAAAAAAAACTGAAGTTGGCAATTACAACACAAGACGCTCAGCCATCCAAACTACCTTATTCTGGTTGTTCCTTTCTCAAGAATTTCACTTTACCAGCGATCAATCCCTTGAAAGATGTTTGGTCATCAACCGGCCAGTTGAAGGGGTTGATGCACGCAGTTGACTCCTGCTCCTCTATCTATCCTTTCTTACCATTAAATATCACCTCATTCGTAGTGGATAACAAATTTTGAGCTCAACAAATGACCTTGTTTGCAGGTTACAGATCATTGTTGTTGTTATAGATTCAGCTACTCGGAACAAGTTCCAAGTAGCACGGGCTATGGTGAGCCCGTAGCTTACCTGGCACAGGAGCGGGGTAAGTAGCACGGTCTATGGTGAGCCCGTAACTTACCTGGCACAGGAGCGGGGCAAGTAGCACGGGCAATGGTGAGCCCGTAACTTACCTGGCACAGGAGCGGGGCAAGTAGCACGGGCTATGGTGAGCCCGTAGTGAACTTACCTGGCACAGGAGCGGGGCAAGTAGCACGGGCTATGGTGATCCCGTAGTGGACTTACCTGGCACAGGAGCGAGGCAAATAGCACGGGCTATGGTGAGCCCGTAGTGGACTTGCCTGGCACAGGAGCGGGGCAAGTAGCACGGGCTATGGTGAGCCCGTAACTTACCTGGCACAGGAGCGGGGCAAGTAGCACGGGCTATGGTGATCCCGTAGTGGACTTACCTGGCACAGGAGCGGGGCAAGTAGCACGGGCTATGGTGAGCCCGTAACTTACCTGGCACAGGAGCGGGGCAAGTAGCACGGGCTATGGTGATCCCGTAGTGGACTTACCTGGCACAGGAGCGGGGCAAGTAGCACGGGCTATGGTGAGCCCGTAGTGGACTTAACTGGCACAGGAGCGGGGCAAGTAGCACGGGTTATGGTGATCCCGTAGTGGACTTACCTGGCACAGGAGCGGGGCAAGTAGCACGGGCAATGGTGAGCCCGTAACTTACCTGGCACAGGAGCGGGGCAAGTAGCACGGGCTATGGTGATCCCGTAGTGGACTTACCTGGCACAGGAGCGGGGCAAGTAGCACGGGCTATGGTGAGCCCGTAGTGGACTTACCTGGCACAGGAGCGGGGCAAGTAGCACGGGCTATGGTGAGCCCGTAGTGGACTTACCTGGCACAGGAGCGGGGCAAGTAGCACGGGCTATGGTGAGCCCGTAGTGGACTTACCTGGCACAGGAGCGGGGCAAGTAGCACGGGCTATGGTGATCCCGTAGTGGACTTACCTGGCACAGGAGCGGGGCAAGTAGCACGGGCTATGGTGATCCCGTAGTGGACTTACCTGGCACAGGAGCGGGGCAAGTAGCACGGGCTATGGTGATCCCGTAGTGGACTTACCTGGCACAGGAGCGGGGCAAGTAGCACGGGCTATGGTGATCCCGTAGTGGACTTACCTGGCACAGGAGCGGGGCAAGTAGCACGGGCTATGGTGATCCCGTAGTGGACTTACCTGGCACAGGAGCGGGGCAAGTAGCACGGGCTATGGTGATCCCGTAGTGGACTTACCTGGCACAGGAGCGGGGCAAGTAGCACGGGCTATGGTGATCCCGTAGTGGACTTACCTGGCACAGGAGCGGGGCAAGTAGCACGGGCTATGGTGATCCCGTAGTGGACTTACCTGGCACAGGAGCGGGGCAAGTAGCACGGGCTATGGTGATCCCGTAGTGGACTTACCTGGCACAGGAGCGGGGCAAGTAGCACGGGCTATGGTGATCCCGTAGTGGACTTACCTGGCACAGGAGCGGGGCAAGTAGCACGGGCTATGGTGATCCCGTAGTGGACTTACCTGGCACAGGAGCGGGGCAAGTAGCACGGGCTATGGTGATCCCGTAGTGGACTTACCTGGCACAGGAGCGGGGTAAGTAGCACGGGCTATGGTGAGCCCGTAGTGGACTTGCCTGGCACAGGAGCGGGGCAAGTAGCACGGGCTATGGTGATCCCGTAGTGGACTTACCTGGCACAGGAGCGGGGTAAGTAGCACGGGCTATGGTGAGCCCGTAGTGGACTTACCTGGCACAGGAGCGGGGCAAGTAGCACGGGCTATGGTGATCCCGTAGTGGACTTACCTGGCACAGGAGCGGGGTAAGTAGCACGGGCTATGGTGATCCCGTAACTTACCTGCACAGGAGCGGTGTTTTCACATTACAGATGAGCTGATAACAGCTCTTACAGCATGTTGTTGTTCCCGATGCGTTTAAGAGCGGTGCGGCCAAAGGCACTGTACACCCTCACCGCTGCACACAACACCCTCCTGTGCCCGCCAGAAGATGGCACTGTTGCTCATGGCACAGAATCCGGGAGAGCCACGAGGGCCAACAGGCTCAAGGCTCTTTACCCTACGATGGTTTACGAGGCTCTGATGCCTTTTAACTTTGTCAAAATGTCGGCAATACTGGTGATGAACATGGCTCCTGGTGCCTCAAGTGGTGCCACAGGTGCCACAGGTGCTATAAAGGTAATATATATAGAGTTATATACGACTCTGTTATTGTGATAATAATGATATGTCTATAATATTTATGACTGCCTTATCTGCCCCAGGCAAGGATTGATTCGTCTTCTGCCTTATGGTGGAATACAAGGGGACACGGGTGGTACAGGAACAAGGGGACACGGGTGGTACAGGAACAAGGGGACACGGGTGGTACAGGAACAAGGGGACACGGGTGGTACAGGAACAAGGGGACACGGGTGGTACAGGAACAAGGGGACACGGATGGTACAGGAACAAGGGGACACGGGTGGTACAGGAACAAGGGGACACGGGTGGTACAGGAACAAGGGGACACGGGTGGTACAGGAACAAGGGGACACGGGTGGTACAGGAACAAGGGGACACGGGTGGTACAGGAACAAGGGGACACGGGTGGTACAGGAACAAGGGGACACGGGTGGTACAGGAACAAGGGGACACGGATGGTACACTAACAAGGGGACACGGGTGGTACAGGAACAAGGGGACACGGGTGGTACAGGAACAAGGGGACACGGATGGTACAGGAACAAGGGGACACGGGTGGTACAGGAACAAGGGGACACGGGTGGTACAGGAACAAGGGGACACGGGTGGTACAGGAACAAGGGGACACGGATGGTACACTAACAAGGGGACACGGGTGGTACACGAACAAGGGGACACGGGTGGTACAGGAACAAGGGGACACGGATGGTACACTAACAAGGGGACACGGGTGGTACACGAACAAGGGGACACGGATGGTACACTAACAAGGGGACACGGGTGGTACACGAACAAGGGGACACGGGTGGTACACGAACAAGGGGACACGGGTGGTACAGGAACAAGGGGACACGGGTGGTACAGGAACAAGGGGACACGGGTGGTACACGAACAAGGGGACAAAGACATACGATGTCCTACTTTCAAGGACATCGTATGAGAAAGAGAGAGAGAGAGAGTGAGAGAGTGAGAGAGAGAGAGAGAGAGAGAGAGAGAGAGAGAGAGAGAGAGAGAGAGAGAGAGAGAGAGAGAGAGAGAGAGAGAGAGAGAGAGAGGTGATGATAAACGAGGCAGTTAGAAGATTAACTACCTGTCCACCAGTTGCTGGCCCTGGAACAACAAGTCCTTGTTAGAAGTACTTCAAATTGTTCATTACTCTCTACTTGATCCTTATCTTTATCTTAGCGTCTGTTAGTCTAGTTATAATTCCTGTTATTTTGAGTATAATTATCACTGTTATTGGTCTTGTTATTTTCACGGAGAACGGAGTTATGCTCAGGTGAAATATCAGTGGGTTAGTCAGTTGGAGCCATGCAGGGAGTCGAACCCAGGAGCAGAGTATTCCCAATACCACGATTTAACCCTTGAATGGGATTGAACTTCCATCCCTGGACTCTTTTCACGCCCTACCCTCTGAACCACGACCAGCTCAAAAGTGTGTCAACCAGAAGTGCGACTTATTTGGTGCTGGGGAAGGTAACATCATGGCAACAGGTGTGGGGGCCATATACCCTTTCAGGTGTGGGACCTATACCAGCTAAGGTGTGGGGCCTATACCAGCTAAGGTGTGGGACCTATACCAGCTAAGGTGTGGGGCCTATACCAGCTAAGGTGTGGGACCTATACCAGCTAAGGTGTGGGACCTATACCAGCTAAGGTGTGGGACCTATACCAGCTAAGGTGTGGGACCTATACCAGCTAAGGTGTGGGGCCTACACCTGCTCAGGTGTGGGTAGTGATGTCCACCATCTTCCACACCCTACCCACCTACACATTCGCGGAAGCAGACAGACTGGGAGTCGAACCTTCCTCGTTCGACACCCAATTTACATGAGATTCCGCGTATAAATGAATATTAGCGAGGTAAACACCGCTTATCGCAACGCCATCTATTGATGGTGGGTGGAGATTGAGACCAGACGGGCAGGTGGCAAGATCCAGGCGCGCCATGTTTCCTAATTGTTAACGTGGGTGACGTCACGTCCGTATTCACTTATAACCCTCAAGTTTCAGGTCTGAGCGCTTGTGTTGTAATCAACGTGTTAGAAGGTAAGATAAGTTGTTGTTGTGTTCACGTCGAGTTGAGGTTTTACACACACACACACACACACACACACACACACACACACACACACACACACACACACACACACACAACACACACACACACACATATGATAGAGCCCAGTAGGCTCAGGAATCTGTACACCAGTTGATTGACAGTTGAGAGGCGGGACCAAAGAGCCAAAGCTCAACCCCCGCAAGCACAATTAGGTGAGTACAATTAGGTGAGTACACACACACACAACACACACACACACACACACACACACACACACACACACACACACACACACACACACACACACACACACACACACACACACACACACACACACATATGATAGAGCCCAGTAGGCTCAGGAATCTGTACACCAGTTGATTGACAGTTGAGAGGCGGGACCAAAGCGCCAAAGCTCAACCCCCGCAAGCACAATTAGGTGAGTACAATTAGGTGAGTACACACACACACAACACACACACACACACACACACACACACACACACACACACACACACACACACACACACACACACACACACATTGTAACATTCTGTTACAGGAGTCATTGCTGTAAACAACCGATAGCTGGAAAGGCGGGATCCAAGAGTCAATGCTCGATCCTGCAAGCACAAATAGGTGAATACAAATAGGTGAGTACACACACACACACACACACACACTCACTCACACAGTTGAGGGTCTGACAGCTGAGTGGTCAGCGCTTCGGATTCGTAGTACTGAGGTTCCGGGTTCGATCTCCGGTGGAGGCAGAAACAAATGGGCAGAGTTTCTTTCACCCTGATGCGCCTGTTCACCTAGCAGTAAATAGGTCCCTGGGAGTTAGACAGCTGCTACGGGCTGCTTCCTGGGGATTTGTGTGAGTGTGTGTGTGTGTGTGTGTGTGTGTGTGTGTGTGTGTGTGTGTGTGTGTGTGTGTGTGTGTGTGTGTGTGTGTGTGTACTCAAATATTTGTGCCTGCAGGATCGAGCATTGACTCTTGGATCCCGCGAGAGAGAGAGAGAGTGTGTGTGTGTGTGTGTATACTCACCTAATTGTGCGTGCGGTGGTTGAGCTCTGGCTCTTTGGTCCCGCTTCTCAAATGCCAATCAACTGGTGTACAGATTCCTGAGCCTACTGGGCTCTATCATATCTACACTTGAAACTGTGTATGGAGTCAGCCTCCACCACATCACTGCCTAATGCATTCCATTTGTCAACTACTCTGACACTAAAAAAATTCTTTGTAACGTCTCTATGGCTCATTTGGGCACTCAATTTCCACCTGTGTCCCCTTGTGCGTGTGCCCCTTGTGTTAAATAGTCTGTCTCTATCTACCCTATCATTTCCTCTGTGAATCTTGTATGTGGTGATCATGTCCCCTCTAACTCTTCTGTCTTCCAATGACGTGAGGTTTAATTCCCATAGTCTCTCCTCGTAGCTCATACCTCTCAGTTCTGGTACTAGTCTGGTGGCAAACTTTTGAACCTTTTCCAGTTTAGTCTTATGCTTGACTAGATTTGGACTCCATGCTGGGGCTGCATACTCCAGGATTGGTCTGACATATGTGGTATACATATGAGATATTGTGTGTGTGTGTGTGTGGGGGGGGGGTGTTAGAGAGAGAAATATATATAGTAGACATAATAGAAGAAAAATAGTAGTTAGAAAGGCGGTGTCCAAGAGCTAATAGCTTGATTCTGCAGATACAAATAGTAAATACACACACACACACACACACACACACACACACACACACACACACACACACACACACACACACACACACACACACACACACACACAAGGGGAGAATGAGCAGAAGATCATTCAGGCCCTAATGAATGATAAAATGAGCAGATAATACCACATTTACAATGTAAGCCAATCAACCAACGTAACTCACTTGTACCAGTAAACAAAGACCTATATAAGACATATATATGAATTTTAGACATATATATGAATGGGAATAAATAGGAGCTGCATCGTATGGGCCAATAGGCCTTCTGCAGTTACCTTTATTCATATTTTCTTCTAAGGAACTCCCAGAGCCAAACCTAAGGTCCAATTTCCACCCCAAAAACCAGAGAGATGACGACCTTATGTGGCGGCAAGAAAGGTAGAGTTTACCTCCAGCAGACTCCTCAGGATGCGAGCGCAGACGTTGACAAACTCGAGCAGACATTGATGATGCCAGACTCGTCAACAGGGGCACCAAACAAGGCGCCAGACGAGGATGCCAACCACTTGTAACCTAACAACCTTGAGACTGTTGTGATCCAGGTCTTTAACTGCTTCTCGTATGAAGACTATATATATCTATCTATATCTCTGTCACTATATATATATATATATATATATATATATATATATATATATATATATATATATATATATATATATATATATATATATATATATATATATATTAGTATATTTTGGTAGCAGTCTTTCCTGTACACATATATTATTAAATATGACCGAAAAAGTAAGATTAATAATTCTAACACGAATTTTCTCAATTTTTCGTACATTTCTTTTCACTGTTGGAGGTAAATCAAAAATCAATTCTCCAAAATTCATTTTTATTTCTAGTCTGACGCGACACGAGCGCGTATCGTAAAACTTATTACATTTTCAAAGACTTTAGTTTACAAATACACAACTGATTTGTGTATAGGCTTATGTATATAAGGATTTGTGTATAGGACCAATAGGCTTTCTACATAAACTTCTATTCAATACCCATTGTTTCGTGTTCTGTCTTGTGTTGATGAAATTAATACCCTATTAATGCCACCTCTTGTTCTGTCTTGTGTTGATGAAATTAATACCCTATTAATGCCACCTCACCCCATCCACCTCACTAAAATGTAGATATAAAATCGGAGATGCATAAGTTCTATTCAGTTGTGTATTTGTAAACTAAAGTCTTTGAAAATGTAATAAGTTTTACGAAACGCGCTCGTGTCGCGTCAGACTAGAAATAAAAATGAATTTTGGAGAATTGATTTTTGATTTACCTCCAACAGTGAAAAGAAATGTACGAAAGATTGAGAAAATTCGTGTTAGAATTATTAATCTTACTTTTTCGGTCATATTTAATTAAGACGTGTGCCTGTTGCAAACACAGGGGATTACCAGAAGGAAATCCCCCTTTGTGATGATCTTAACTCCATCTGTCGACCGTACCTGACCCATTTTCTGTGGTCGCACTCAAACACGTGTAGTTCCCCCTCGTTCTCTATGATTGTAACCATGATATTTCCTGCCTGAAACGCTTTGCGTAATAGTGGCTTTAGGCATTGTATGTACTAGCTCTATCTATAAAGCCAACAAACTTTGTAAAATCTCTTTATGTATGTACCTTACCTAAATAAAAATTATTATTATTATTATTATTATTATTATTATTATTATATATATGTGCTTCAGCCTACAGTTTAGACCTATTGTATGTATGACCCTCTGTCCTGCGTGACAGTGAATACCACCATTATCCTCACTTTCATTATCAAAATCCTCAGATTAGGCAAAATTGTAGTTAATTTTGTCAATAAAGATGTTAATAATAATAATAATCCTGCTCCAGTAAATGCAGTCCTGAGGAACACGAGGCTTGTTTCAGTCGGAACAAGAAGGAGTTCTTGAAGACATTGAACTGTCTGTGGTAGCCAATGAGGAACTGGTGTTGGAACGACGTATCCCGGGATGGCCAAGTTGTGGCTGAAGATGCCATGGGTGTCTTGTCAGTCCTCTTACAGTCATTACGGGCTCACCATAGCCCGTGCTACTTGGAACTTTCTTCCGGGTAGCGAATCTTTAACAACAACAACATCTTACAATCATACAGGCTCATACATACATACTTGTCAGTCATACAGGCTGAGAGAGGCCGTAAGCCCCTATGTAGGAGGAGACACAGCCGGGGCATTATAAGTGTAAAGTCAGGGGGGTTAGTATTGAGGTCCAGGGCCTTGTAAGTGTGAGGCGTCGGTGTCTAACAGCCTGGTTGATCAAGCCATCCATCAGGAGTGCTGGCCAGAACCCGGGGCCGCGGGACCTTGATCTTCGGGGTCACTACCTCAAGGATTTTAATTGTCTTAATTTATTATATACTCCCCATACCCATCCTGTGGGGGGTGGGGGGGGGTAGTGGACCCCATACCCATCCTGTGGGGGGGGGGGTAGTGGACCCCATACCCATCCTGTGGGGGGTGGGGGGGGGTAGTGGACCCCATACCCATCCTGTGGGGGGTGGGGGGGGGGTAGTGGACCCCATACCCATCCTGTGGGGGGTGGGGGTGGGGGGGTAGTGGACACCATACCCATCCTGTGCGTATGGGGTCCACTTCCACCCGAGGCCAACAGCCTAACAACCACTAACGAGGTATAAACACTAACTGGAAAACTAGACTTAATATCCCTAGAAAAAAAAACAAATGAGAGAGATATGACACAGACGTATAAAATACTTAAGAGCAATTGACAGAAAAAAAAGACGAGCTGTCCACAATACAATAGACCAAGCCAACACTAAATAGAACGAACTGATCACGTTGAAATTGAAATTTGCATAATCGAAAAGTTCCCAACAGCAGACTTAAGAAAATAACTCAGTAGCCACTAGATAACCAGCTGGAAATGAAAGACTGGGCCCCAAGAGCTGAAGACCGACCTTGCACACGTAAGTAGGTGAACAAAACAAGACACCTCCACCCCACACAGGCCGGAAGAACACAACAACAACACAATGACAACGAGACAATTTCCTCTACCTTGATGCATTAATGAAGCGAGCGAGCTCTGTTTTTGGGTATCCGCGGGCCCTTAGGGACGCCAGTGTGAGTCTCTCCTGTATAATGAGGCAGTTGCTGCTGCTGCCTCCATCTCTCCTCCTCACTTGCTGCATGTGTGGGCAGCTGTGGCACTGACGCAGGAGTCAGCCATGACGCAGTGACGCAGGAGTCAGCCACGAGGCATTGACGCAGGAGTCAGCCATGAGGCAGTGACGCAGGAGTCAGCAATGAGGCAGTGACGCAGGAGTCAGCCATGACGCAGTGACGCAGGAGTCAGCCATGAGGCAGTGACGCAGGAGTCAGCCATGAGGCAGTGACGCAGGAGTCAGCCATGAGGCAGTGACGCAGGAGTCAACAATGAGGCAATGAATGAGTTCTGACAGCATATTGATGTCAGTATGAACCAATCACTCATTTACTCACGAGAAACTCACGTCTCTCTCCTACCAACAGACAGACAGTTGGTTGACGGTTGAGAGGCGGGACCAAAGAGCCAGAGCTCAACCCCCCCGCAAGCACAACTAGATCAGGACAGACATAAGGTTTACTCACAGTGCTAATTGACTTTTTCACAGCTTCAAAGAAATTTCTCCTCAGTTAATTTTCTCCTTCAAAATACGACAAAAAAATGTATCCTTGGATTAGATTAATTGCTCTCATATATGGTAAGGTTATACTTACCTGGCACTGTAAGCTGGCACTGTAAGCTGGCACTGTAAGCTGGCACTGTAAGATGGCACTTTAAACTGGCACTGTAAGATGGCACTGTAAGCTAGCACTGTAAGATGGCACTGTAAACTGGCACTGTAAGCTGGCACTGTAAGCTGGCACTGTAAAATGGCACTGTAAGATGGCACTGTAACCTGGCACTGTAATATGGCACTGTAACCTGGCACTGTAAGATGGCACTGTAAAATGGCACTGTAAGATGGCACTGTAAAATGGCACTGTAAGCTGGCACTGTAAGTTGGCACTGTAAGATGGCACTGTAAGCTGGCACTGTAAGATGGCACTGTAAAATGGCACTGTAAGCTGGCACTGTAAGATGGCACTGTAAAATGGCACTGTAAGATGGCACTGTAACCTGGCACTGTAAGATGGCACTGTAAGATGGCACTGTAAGTTGGCACTGTAAGATGGCACTGTAAGATGGCACCTTGGAACATATACACACTAGAGGAACCTTGGAACATATACATACTAGAGGAACCTTGGAACATATACACACTAGAGGAACCTTGGAACATATACATACTAGAGGAACCTTGGAACATATTCATGCTAGAGGAACCTTGGAACATATACATGCTAGAGGAACCTTGGAACATATACATACTAGAGGAACCTTGGAACATATACATACTAGAGGAACCTTGGAACATATACATACTAGAGGAACCTTGGAACATATACATACTAGAGGAACCTTGGAACATATACATACTAGAGGAACCTTGGAACATATACATACTAGAGGAACCTTGGAACATATACATACTAGAGGAACCTTGGAACTTATACATACTAGAGGAACCTTGGAACATATACATACTAGAGGAACCTTGGGACGTATACACGCTAGAGGAACCTTGGAACATATACATACTAGAGGAACCTTGGAACTTGTACATACTAGAGGAACCTTGGAACATATACATACTAGAGGAACCTTGGAACATATACATACTAGAGGAACCTTGGAACTTGTACATACTAGAGGAACCTTGGAACATATACACACTAGAGGAACCTTGGAACATATACACACTAGAGGAACCTTGGAACATATACACACTAGAGGAACCTTGGAACATATACATACTAGAGGAACCTTGGGACGTATACACGCTAGAGGAACCTTGAGACATATACGCACTAGAGGAACCTTGGAACATATACATGCTAGAGGAACCTTGGGACGTATACACGCTAGAGGAACCTTGAGACATATACGCACTAGAGGAACCTTGGAACATATACATACTAGAGGAACCTTGGGACGTATACACGCTAGAGGAACCTTGGAACATATACATGCTAGAGGAACCTTGGAACATACACTTTTCCCTCCATCAAAATTTGTCATAGAATTCTGAAGAAAACTGTTGAAGCCATCAGCTAGTGTGGCATCACGGTGAGTCACAGTTACTGTGTGTGTGTGTGTGTGTGTGTGTGTGTGTGTGTGTGTGTGTGTGTGTGGCGTTCAACCCCCCAGAATAGAACGCTTCGCGGCCTCTATTTTTAACATTCACCAGACGTCGTGTGTGTGTAGAATTGGCTTCCACGAAATGCTTTTGCAGATGCTGTTGATCTCGCAACAGTCGAGGCACATGTGTGGAGGCGGTTGGGCAGGGCGGTCACAATATATATATTTTTTTTTTAACTCTGTAAATGCACTTTTAGGAAAAAATATTCTGCTTTAGTGTGAAGGTGAGTTGACGGTAGATGTCATGATTTTATTCATTGCAAAAATAAGGACAACAAAAACATTTGCACACAAGCAGAGACAAGCATCAGAACGACTCGGTTGATGTGTGTGTGTGTGTGTGTGTGTGTGTGTGTGTGTGTGTGTGTGTGTACTCATCTATTGGTGATTGCGGGGGTTGAGCTCTGGTTCTTTGGTCCCGCCTCTCAACTGTCAATCAACAGGTGTACAAGTTCCTGAACCTGATCGTGTGTGTGTGTGTGTGTGTGTGTGTGTGTGTACTCATCTATTGGTGATTGCGGGGGTTGAGCTCTGGCTCTTTGGTCCCGCCTCTCAACTGTCAATCAACTGGTGTACAAGTTCCTGAACCTGATAGTGTGTGTGTGTGTGTGTGTGTGTGTGTGTGTGTGTGTGTGTGTGTGTGTGTGTGTGTGTGTGTGTGTGTGTGTGTGTGTGTGTGTACTCATCTATTGGTGCTTGCGGGGGTTGAGCTCTGGCTCTTCGGTCCCGCCTCTCAACTGTCAATCAACAGGTGTACAAGTTCCTGAACCTGATCGTGTGTGTGTGTGTGTGTGTGTGTGTGTGTGTGTGTGTGTACTCATCTATTGGTGATTGCGGGGGTTGAGCTCTGGCTCTTCGGTCCCGCCTCTCAACTGTCAATCAACAGGTGTACAAGTTCCTGAACCTGATCGTGTGTGTGTGTGTCTGTGTGTGTGTGTGTGTGTGTGTGTGTGTGTGTGTGTGTGTGTGTGTGTGTGTGTGTGTGTGTGTGTACTCATCTATTGGTGATTGTGGGGGTTGAGCTCTGGCTCTTTGGTCTCGCCTCTCAACTGTCAATCAACTGGTGTACAAGTTCCTGAACCTGATCGTGTGTATGTGTCTGTGTGTGTGTGTGTGTGTGTGTGTGTGTGTGTGTGTGTGTGTGTGTGTGTGTACTCATCTATTGGTGATTGCGGGAGTTGAGCTCTGGCTCTTTGGTCTCGCCTCTCAACTGTCAATCAACTGGTGTACAAGTTCCTGAACCTGATCGTGTGTATGTGTCTGTGTGTGTGTGTGTGTGTGTGTGTGTGTGTGTGTGTGTGTGTGTGTGTGTGTGTGTGTGTTGGGGTGAGTGAGGAGAAAAAAACATGCCTGTGAGAGTGGAGGAGTTTGTAATTATGTATTTTTTGGGTCCTCGGATTCAGGTCGGGTCAAGCGAGTTTATTGCTGTGGATTCGCTTGGTTCGTCCCTTGTGAACCCGGACTCAAATTCTGAGTCCAACATAAACATGGTATGTGGCGGTATGTGGCGTATGTGGCGGTATGCAACACATCTTCAGGCTAGGTTCGTCCAAGCTGCGACCGACCCCAAAAGAACCATTCAGCCATTGTGAAGCACAGTGTGTATAACTTGTGTAAGGAATCGTTCAGGACCCTGTATACCACTTATGTCAGACCAATCCTGGAGTATGCAGCTCCAGCTTGGAGTCCATACCTAGTTAAACACAAAGCAAAGTTAGAGAAGATTCAGCGGTATGCCACCAGGCTCGTCCCGGAACTGAGAGGATTGAGCTACGAGGAAAGGCTACGGGAGCTAAACCTCACGTCCCTGGAAGACAGAAGAGTAAGGGGAGACATGATAACCACCTACAAAATTCCAGAGGAATTAACAGGGTGGACAAAGACAAACTATTTAAGATGAGTGGAATGCGAACAAGGGGACACAGGTGGAGACTGAGTACCCACATGAGCCACAGGGACGTTAGAAAGAACTTTTTCAGTGTCAGAGTAGTTAACAGATGGAATGCATTAGGCAGTGATGTGGTGGAGGCTGACTCCATACACAGTTTCAAATGTAGATATGATAGAGCCCAGTAGGCTCAGGAATCTGTACACCAGTTGATTGACAGTTGAGTGGCGGGACCAAAGAGCCAGAGCTCAACCCCCGCAAGCACAACTAGGTGAATATCTGAGGCAGGACGGTGGTGCTCCGTGATTGTCAGCGATTGTCACTATACTATCTCCAGCGATTGTCACTATACTATCTCCAGCGATTGTCACTATACTATCTCCAGCGATTGTCACTATACTATCTCCAGCGATTGTCACTATACTATCTCCAGCGATTGTCACTATACTATCTCCAGCGATTGTCACTATACTATCTCCAGCGATTGTCACTATACTATCTCCAGCGATTGTCACTATACTATCTCCAGCGATTGTCACTATACTATCTCCAGCGATTGTCACTATACTATCTCCAGCGATTGTCACTATACTATCTCCAGCGATTGTCACTATACTATCTCCAGCGATTGTCACTATACTATCTCCAGCGATTGTCACTATACTATCTCCAGCGATTGTCACTATACTATCTCCAGCGATTGTCACTATACTATCTCCAGCGATTGTCACTATACTATCTCCAGCGATTGTCACTATACTATCTCCAGCGATTGTCACTATACTATCTCCAGCGATTGTCACTATACTATCTCCAGCGATTATTTTGTTCCTACGCTAAATATATGTTCATAATTTATGTTCAGTTGTTATCTTAGAGAGAAACATATACTCAACAAAGCTGTTAAGCAGACATTTCCAACATATGTATGTAACAGGAACTTCATGTCACATATTTACAACAGGTTCAACAGACGTCTGTTGGTACTTCCAACAGACGCCAGGACGCACCTCCAAACAATGCATTATACCAACACCAACAGTAATGTTAAACCAACCCCCCATCAAAGACACTTCACAAACCCCTCAAAACAATACCAGAAGTCTGGAGCAAAATCCTGATAATGTTTCTAACCAATAAATCCAACTAACACCCGCACCTTCATTAAACACCTGCCACAAATACCTGTGTTTAAACACCTGACTTGGTCCAGCTGCCCGTGTAACCTCCCTCCCCGGAGCCGGTCGGCCGAGCGGACAGCACGCTGGACTTGTGATCCTGTGGTCCCGGGTTCGATCCCGGGCGCCGGCGAGAAACAATGGGCAGAGTTTCTTTCACCCTATGCCCCTGTTACCTAGCAGTAAAATAGGTACCTGGGTGTTAGTCAGCTGTCACGGGCTGCTTCCTGGGGGTGGAGGCCTGGTCGAGGACCGGGCCGCGGGGACACTAAAGCCCCGAAATCATCTCAAGATAACCTCAAGATCTCAAGATAACCCACCCTAACTACTCCTCCCCGGCACACGAGAAAATGACAGGAAATGTCACTCTGTAGTCTCCTGGATTACCAGGGCCTCGAACGCCTCCCCGCCGCCTTATCTCTCCTTTGAATACGAAGATGGCCGCCACTATAGCTCTGCCATTGACGAAACCTGTGTATCTTTTTCCTTAATTCATGGTGGCTTTGTTAAATTGATTCAACAGAGCTCCAAAAACAGCACAACCAGGTTGTTACTAGGATAATCAACTTGAGTTGTGATAGTTTGCAGGTTGTTATAATTGCCTTGTAAACACACACCGTAACTGTCCCCTAATTTTCCGCTTGTTACAACTTGTAATGAGGTTGTTACACCTTGTTATGACGTTTTTATAACGTTGTTACAACGTGTTATTAGGTGTTATATAAATCTTGTCCGAAAGTTGTGGCAACGTTGTGGTTTGGTCGCGTGTGTTTGGCGGGTTATAAACTGTTCAATAAAGTTCAACAAAGTCACCATGATTTAAGGGAGGATGTAGATGTTTCGTATGAGAGGCCGTGTGTGTGTATATGTCTGATGAAGCCTGGTCCTCATATGTGATGTTATATCTTAGACCAGAATAAATATTTGGCTGATGGGGGGGGGTATAGGACTTGAAGAGGGGGGGGGGGTCAGGGGGGGAGTTGATGCCCATGGGGGGGGGGTGAAAGGGAGGGGGGTGGAAAGGAAATTAGGTTGAAAAGAATAGGGGGAGATTGTAGTGCCAAGTTTTGACCCCAGCTACAGGGTGTGGCACCAAGTTTGACAACAGTGCCAAGGATCTACCTAACTACAGAGTCATCCTCAGGAACCAACAAGCAAGTCTTTCAATAGGCCGACGAGGAGTCACAATAACGTGGCTGAAATTTGTTGAATCGACTTGAGAATGGTCCAGGACGGACCGAAACGTCGTCGTCCCTTCACTTTCTAGTGTGTGGCTTAGTCAACAAGTCTTTCAATATGGCCCATACGAGGCAGCTTCTATTGGCCCATACGAGGCAGCTCCTATTGGTCCATACGAGGCAGCTCCTATTTGTCCATACGAGGCAGCTCCTATTTGTCCATACGAGGCAGCTCCTATTGGTCCATACGAGGCAGCTCCTATTTGTCCATACGAGGCAGCTCCTATTGGTCCATACGAGGCAGCTCCTATTGGTCCATACGAGGCAGCTCCTATTGGTCCATACGAGGCAGCTCCTATTGGCCCATACGAGGCAGCTCCTATTGGTCCATACGAGGCAGCTCCTATTGGTCCATACGAGGCAGCTCCTATTGGTCCATACGAGGCAGCTCCTATTGGTCCATACGAGGCAGCTCCTATTGGTCCATACGAGGCAGCTCCTATTGGTCCATACGAGGCAGCTCCTATTGGTCCATACGAGGCAGCTCCTATTGGTCCTGTCACTGGTTCAGTTACCAATTATGGACACTTTGACGCCAGTGTCCATACCTTGTAGACCGTGCAAGGTGATGGAGAACATGGTGGAAAAAGCTATTAGAAAATCTGGAGAGAAAGAACTTTGTAACACATCACCAACATGGGTTCAGGGATGGCAAATCTTACCTCACAGATTAAATAAAGTTCCACGACCAGGCAACAAAAATTAGACAAGAAAGAGACGGGTGGGCAGATTGCATAATTTTGGATTGCCAGAAAGCCTTTGACACAGTACCCTATAGAAGACTGTTTGCAGAAGTTGGAGATGCAGGCAGGAGTAAAACGGAAGGTACTACATTGGATAAAGGAGTACCTAAGCAACGGAAGACTGCGAGTCACTGTGAGGGGCGAGGCGTCACCAATGGAGTCCCGCAGGGTTCAGTCCTTGGACCTATACTGTTTCTGATATATGTAAATGATCTCCCAGAGGGTATAGACTCGTTCCTCTCAATGTTTGCTGATGAGGTGACAATTATGAGGGGTGATTAAGACGGAGGATGATAGTATGAGGCTACAAGATGACTAAGACAAACTGAAGAATGGTCCAACAAATGGCTACTAAAGTTCAACCCGAGTAAATGTAAAGTAACTCAAGTAAATAAAAATGTAAAGTAACAAAGAAACATGCCCACTTCACCCACAAAGAGGCAAGTGGGTGAAGTTTTATATATATATATATATATATATATATATATATATATATATATATATATATATATATATATATATATATATTTGCGAACAAGCCTGGATGGTCCCCAGGACTATTGTGTTCCTCACGTGTGCCCCAAAGAATGAGTTGATTTGATAAAATACCATGTCCAAGATTACCAACCGAGTGCCGGCGGGGGGATGGAAATAGCCTCGGCTACCATCCTCTTTTGTCCGATCGTGTTGGTCGTAGCGGTTAAGGGATCCTGTACGCCAGCAGTGTGCTCCTGGCAGTATGGGTTCGAGTCACTTCTGGGGTGTGAGTTTTCAGTTATATATATATTTTTCAATATATATATATATATATATATATATATATATATATATATATATATATATATATATATATATGATTTTGTATAGATGTAAATAGGAGCTGCCTCATAGGACCCAATTGAGCTCATGGAGACACAGAGATAAAGTAGAAGTAGAGATAGAGACACATAGAGATAAAGACACAGATAAAGAGATGTAGAGAGAGAAAGCCACAAAGAGATAAAGTAGAAGAAGAGATAGAGATAAAGTGACACAGATAAACAGATATAGGGGTAAACAAAGGCGGCGACAGCTGTGTCCTCTCCGAGAACTCCTCCCTTCAGATGAGTTCAAGACGCCCAATATGTTCTCAGAACTCCCCCCCCCCTCCCCCCTCCCCTCCCCCCATCCCCCCCTCCCCCCATCCCCCCCACCCCCCCATCCCCCCCCCCCCCCCACACACATGGAGGTTGAGGGCTGTTACTGGGAAGCTCTGGGGAGTGTTCCTGCACTTCGTGATGATGTGCTTGTGTTGAGCTTCGGCTCTTTGGTCCCGCCTCTCAACTGTCAATCAATCAACTGGGTTTTTTTTCACACCTACACACCCCAGGAAGCAGCCTGTGACAGCTGTCTAACTCCCCAGGTATCTATTTACTGCTAGGTAACAAGACATCAGGGTGAAAGAAACTCTGTCCATTTGTTTCTGCCGGGGGATCGAACCAGGGCCCTTAGGACTATTATTCCAGAGCGCTGTCCATTCAGCCACGAGGCCCCCTGTGTGTGTGTGTGTGTTTTGCTGTTAGTATGGGTCAGGTAGAGGAACTGTGTGTGTGTTAAGTAGGTACCGATGTAGGTGTATTTACAGGTGTGGGTGAATGTACAGGTGTGTGGGTGTTTGTTAAGGTGTGGGTGTATGTTCAGGTGTGGGGGAGAAGAGTAGGTGTAGGGATATGTGTGGGGCGCAGGTGTGGGCAGGTGTAGTAGGTGGGGCAGGTGGAGTAGGAGTGGGTACAGGTGTGTATGTGGGGGGAGGAGGTGTGGGCAGGTGCAGTAGGTGTAGGGTATAGGTGTGTGTGTGTGTGGTGGAGGTGTGGGCAGGTGTAGTAGGTGTGGGGTACAGGTGTGTGTGTGAGTGGTGGAGGAGGTGTGGACAGGTGTTGTAGGTGTGGGGTACAGGTGTGTGTGGGGGGGGGGTGCCCACACTGCGTGCATGGGGGGTGCGACTATAATCACCTTGACCAGAGAATAAGGGAGGCAAGACAGTGCTATCTTAACCGAGGCACTGAAGGTGAGAATCAAATGCTTCTGGCATCGATTCAGCGACTCTATAGACATCTTGTCCCAAAGCCCCTTACGACAGGATGTTCCACCCAGAGACCTGCCTTGAACCTCGACTTACTTAATCGTACTTGCTGGAGGTTGAGCTTCGGCTCTTGGGTTCCGCCTCTCAACCATTCACCAACTTGGTTGAGTTCCTTAGGTTCCTTAGCCTATTGTATTATATCTACACCATATAGGCTAAGGTTCCTTAGCCAGGTTCTCTGTCCGATCAGTTCTTCCTGGAGGATTTTGTATGTGGTGGTCATGTCTCTCCTAAATATTTTCAATTAACACTGTGCATCGTATTGGGTTAGACAACTGCCTTGTCTAGTCCGAATGTGCGCGTGCGCGCGCTCACTTGTTAAGGCCTGTAGTGTCTTGGACCTGCGCTCTCCAGGCCAGCGGGTGTCGAATGCTACGACTCCTGACCTGGAGCCAGATTCACGAAAGCACTTACGCAAGCACTTACGAACGTGAACATCTTTCCTCAATCTTTGACGGCTTTGGTTACATTTATTAAACAGTTTACAAGCATGAAAACTTCCCAATCAACTGTTGTTATTGTTATAAACAGCCTCCTGGTGTTTCGGAGCTCATTAACTGTTTAATTATTATTAAACAAAGCCGCCAAAGCTTATGAAAAGATGTACAGGTTCGTAAGTGTTTGCGTAAGTGCTTTCGTGAATCTGGCCCCTGTTGCTAAATTGACTTATACTTATACAATTATGAACAATTATGGCTTCCACAACCTACTCTTTTATTTCATTCTATGTCCTCACTACTCTACTCTCACGCTAAAAGAAAACTTCCCAACATCTCTATGACACATCTGAGTCTCAAGAGTGAATCCATGTTCCCATATTCTAGGTATTTAATGTCTCTGTATCTCTCCCTCTCTCTGTCTCTCTCTCTCTCTCTCTCTCTCTCTCTCTCTCTCTCTCTCTGTCTCTCTCTCTCTCTCTCTCTTTCTCTCTGTCTCTCTCTCTCTCTCTCTCTCTCTCTCTCTCTCTCTCTCTCTGTCTCTCTCTCTCCCTCTCTCTGTCTCTCTCTCTCTCTCTCTCCCTCTCTCTCTCTCTCTCTCTCTCTCTCTCTCTCTCTCTCTCTCTCTCTCTCTCTCTCTCTCTCTCTCTCTCTCTCTCTCTCTCTCTCTCTCTCTCTCTCTCTCTCTCTCTCTCTCTCTCTCTCTCTCTCTCTCTCTCTCTCTCTCTCTCTCTGTCTCTCTCTCTCTCTCTCTCTCTCTCTCTCTCTCTCTCTCTCTCTCTCTCTCTCATTCCAAACTTCCGAACCTTTTTAGTTTCCTTATGTGTTTATTTAGATGGGGTTCCATGATGGGGCGGCATACTCTGAAACTGGTCTCACGTAGGTGGTGAACAGCGTTCTAAAAACCTCCACATTTAGGTTCGTGAGTGATGTTCTAACTTTTGCTAGTGTGGAGTATGCTGTTGACGTTATGCTATATATATATATATATATATATATATATATATATATATATATATATATATATATATATATATATATATATATATATATATATGTGTGTGTGTGTCGTACCTAGTAGCCAGAACGCACTTCTCGGCCTACTATGCAAGGCCCGATTTGCCTAATAAGCCAAGTTTTCATGAATTAATTGTTTTTCGACTACCTAACCTAACCTAACTTTTTCGGCTACCTAACCTAACCTATAAAGATAGGTTAGGTTAGGTTAGGTAGTGTTGGTTAGGTTCTGTCATATATCCACGTTAATTTTAACTCCAATAAAAAAAAATTGACCTCATACATAATGAAATGGGTAGCTTTATCATTTCATAAGAAAAAAATTAGAGAAAATATATTAATTCAGGAAAAATTGGCTTATTAGGCAAATCGGACCTTGCATAGTAGGCCGAGAAGTGCGTTCTGGATACTAGGTACGACATATATATATATATATATATATATATATATATATATATATATATATATATATATATATATATTGGTAGCAGTCTTTCTTGTAAACATATGTTGTTAAATATGACCGAAAAGTTAAGATTAATAATCCTAACACGAATGTTTCTTTTCTCTGTCGATTGTAATTGAAAAATCAATTCTCCAAAATTCATTTTTATTTCTAGTCTGACGCGACGCCTGAACGCGTTTCGTAATAACTTATTACATTTTAAAAGACACGCACAACTGTAACCTGTAAACACGATTGATGAAGATTAAGCCACCCAAAAGGTGGCACGGGCACGAATAGCCCATAAGTGGTGGCCCTTTTGAGCCATTATCAGTATCAATAGATGATACTGGAGAACTGTGGAGGTGCGACTGCACCCTGCGTGACGGGAGATGTCTCTCATGTGTAAACACGCTAATCCGTCCATACTTATACTCGCATTTGGGTGAGGTGATATGGTACAACAGTTTTGGGTGAGGTGAACAAACTTGTGACAAACACAAGATAGAACACGAAACAATGGGTACTAATTGGATATGAGAACATAAGAATGGAAGTAACTGCAGAGGGCCTATTTGGCCCATACTTCCTCTTGATGCTTCTAGATTGGTTCCCTATCATATCTAGTTTTAAAATTATGAATAGAGTTTGCTTCTACAACCTGTTCCTTAAGTGTATTCCATTTTTCCACTGTGTGTGTGTATTCACCTAGTTCTCACCTAGTTGTGCTTGCGGGGGTTGAGCTCTGGCTCTTTGGTCCCGCCTCTCAACCGTCAATCAACTGGTGTACAGGTTCCTGAGCCTATTGGGCTCTATCATGTCTACACTTGAAACTGTGTATGGAGTCAGCCTCCACTGTGTGTGTGTGTGTGTGTGTGTGTGTGTGTGTGTGTTTGTGTGTGTGCGTGTGAGTGTGTGTGTGTGTGTGTGTGTGTGTGTGGGGTGTGGGTGGGGGGTCTCCGTAGCTGAGGGTGTAACGTTACAACATGTTTCCCTACTCACCAAGACATGCGTTCGGGGTAGGGCTTCAGCTCCTCGCCCCTCGCCTTTCTAGCTATCTATCAGCCAGCGCGACTCCCATTCCTTCACGCATGTCACACCAACTGCTGCTGAAGCTGTTGGGCAGAAGTCGCCCCCAAAGCATCCATTCAACACCTGTAAACTCCTAGAATACCATGTTCTCCCTCATCCAACACCTGTGGACACCTGTACACTAATAGGTGTGACTTCCTTATCCTTATCCACGGCACCTAAACACACGCAGGAGGACTTCCTCACCTTTATCCAACACCTGCCGGCACCTGTAGCTTCTCAGGATAACCTGTTTACCCTTATCCAACACCTGAGACGTGATATCCTACTTGAGGCAGGTGTGATATGTGTTAATGGCTCGTTGTTGCGACCTAAATCTTAGGTAGAGATAAGGCGAGGGATTTGTGGGTGTGAGTGAGGGATTTGTGGGTGTGAGTGAGGGATTTGTGGGTGTGAGGGAGGGATTTGTGGGTGTGAGTGAGGGATTTGTGGGTGTGAGGGAGGGATTTGTGGGTGTGAGGGAGTTGTGGGTGTGAGTGAGGGATTTGTGGGCGTGAGGGAGGGATTTGTGGGTGTGAGTGAGGGATTTGTGGGTGTGAGTGAGGGATTTGTGGGCGTGAGTGAGGGATTTGTGGGTGTGAGTGAGGGATTTGTGGGTGTGAGTGAGGGATTTGTGGGCGTGAGTGAGGGATTTGTGGGCGTGAGTGAGGGATTTGTGGGTGTGAGTGAGGGATTTATGGGTGTGAGTGAGGGATTTGTGGGCGTGAGTGAGGGATTTGTGGGTGTGAATGAGGGATTTGTGGGTGTGAGTGAGGGATTTGTGGGCGTGAGGGAGGGATTTGTGGGTGTGAATGAGGGATTTGAGGGTGTGAATGAGGGATTTGTGGGTGTGAGTGAGGGATTTGTGGGTGTGAGTGAGGGATTTGTGGGCGTGAGTGAGGGATTTGTGGGTGTGAGTGAGGGATTTGTGGGTTTGAGTGAGGGATTGGTGGGTGTGAGTGAGCTGTGAGTGTGAGGCCCATCAAGAGGGAGTTGTGAGTGGGTGT